>NW_004949120.1:837688-847286 GCF_000317375.1 Microtus ochrogaster
TCCCCCTCCCCCTCCTCCTCCTCCTCCTCCTCTTCTCTTCCCCTTCTTCTCCTTCTTCCATCTTCCTTCTTCTTTTTTGTTATGTGAGACAGGATTTCTCTGTGTAACACCTCTGGCTGTCCTGGAACTCACTCTGTAGACCAGACTGGTCCTGAACTCATAGAGATCCACCTGACTCTGCCTCCCAAGTGCACCACTACTGCCTGGCTTCTTCTTTATCTATAGAACTGGTGAAACACCTAAAGATTCAGTCAGTAAATATTTTTAAATTTGTTATCATAAGAATATGTTGCATTTTTATGTGTGCCATCAAAGCATAATAATAATGACTACAGTCACAGAGAATATCAAAATGATAAGTATGTTGGAATTTTGTTTATTTGTTTTTAAGCAAAATTTTACTGCATTTAAGTTTGGCAGTAGTTTTCTGACTCTGCCAGATGATTTCAAAGCTAAGGTAAGTTTTGACCAGTTGCTTTGAATGATCTCTTACATCTTCATCTTGTTTTTAAGAGAAAAGTTGGTATCTATGCAGAGATGAAAATTTAGATAATAATATACATACTTCATTATGCATATAATTTTCAGTTAGTGATCTTTATTTAGTTCAAATTATTTGTCTTGTTGTCCAAAAATCTACTCTAAGTTACCAGTTTTGGGATTTGAGCTGTGCTGTGATTACACGGGGGAGTTGTTGAACACTAGCAAAGCCTTGTCTCTGGTAGGTCGTCTTTGGGAGGAAAATGTTTCAGAGACTGAGATGCTTGCATTTGGCTTGAAAAAGCAAACTGCCATTGTATGGCTGTGCTCCAGTTGAGTAAGACAATTTTCAAACTCTTATCTATAGCAATTGTAGCTGCATTTTAGTGAGTGATTGGTTATATTAATTTTGTGCCCTGGCTGTTCTTGCATGCCTTTGAGAGAATTCTAAGGAAATAACATGGCAGGGAGGCTTATCTTTAAAATAGATATCACACGTGTGGCAGCTTTGAAAAGAAAAAATAAATGAGTTTCTATACAGTCCTACAAAAACAAGTGAAATTTTAGTTTTGCATTTACCAATGAATGAGAAAAGCTATTTCTGGCTAAGGAGCGGAGATCTGAAATCAATCTCTCATTTTTCCTTAGGTGAGAGAGCTTTATAGAAGAATGAGATGCTTGCAGACTTTGGTAGAAATTAAGTGAATTCTGTATTTTTCAAGTCCTTTCTATTGATATCCTCTTTTCCCATTATCTTTAATCATGTGTGCTGATCAAAGCCAGGTTGGCCGTTTATACAGTATCTATTCATCAAGAGTGTGCAGGACACTTTAGGGAGAACAAAAAAATTACCATCTGCAGCACATTTTGTTGGCAGGGGGAATGTGACGAGAGCCCTCACCCACTTGTCATTAAGATGGATTGACATCAGAAGAGCTGGGGATGGAAGAGGCTTTAAAAGATTACACAGTGTGGCGTTCACGTTGTAGCCTGTGACACATACAATTACCGCTCATCAATTAAAACAAAATAAAGCTCAAAAAAAAAAACATGAGATAACTGTGTTCACAGAGCTCAGTTGGTGACCCAGTGACAACCTGGCAATTACAAGGCCTCTTCATGGCACTTTGTATTTTCACAGTGCTCCACAATCACATTTGTTAGTCACCCTTCACAGATGCCGCATGGAGCTAATTGATAGGGCTTGCCATTCTCCTGTCGAGCACAAGCGGCTTGCTGAGAGTCAGGTGGTCTCTGATCATTCTACCTTGAATTAAAACAGCACTCTCTCCTTTTAGAGAAGACAGCTTTGAGTAATCCTAGAAAACCCACTTCTGCGGCTTAACCTGTCTTCTAGGGGAATGCTACTCTAAAGCTTCAGTTCAAAAAAGAACCTGAACGTTGACATTCTCAAACCTCCATCTTAGCCCTTTCCAGACATTTTAAAATCAACATCTCCAGCAACTTGGCTTATATGTTAAAGGTTGCTCTTATTTAGGTTATAGCCTCAGGAATTTGGCCATTTGAATCCTTTCAAGTCATACAGAAACATCAGGAGAAAAAAACCAGCATATTTCTAAACTAGAGAGCCTCAGTTTGTATCTTTACCTATGATTAAGATTTATATTGAGAGATAAGAAGTGATTTTATTCCAATCGTTAATGATGTCTTTTACCCATAAAATCTCATGTATACCTTACTGTTTGGAATGGGAAATGTGAGCATTGGATTAGTTCAGCGAGTGTCATTAAATGGTAGGAAATTAGTGGGTTCCATTTACTTTTGTGAGTATACCCAAACAACCCTTAACAATCAGATGGTGGAATGTTCATATATCAGGAAGGGCTGTCCATTCCATCCTTTACCTCTTGAATGTTTTGAGCATCTTATAATGCACACTCTTTTAGGCAATAGGTATGCAATCTTGAATAAGAAAGCTAGGGTATTTAACCTCAAGCATTTTGCAGTTTAGGAGGTGGGTTATTCTTAGAACTGGTGGACAGGTAAGGGATGTCAGGAGGAATCAAGTCCTGATGGACATGTCTCAAGAGAAACCAAGTCCTGTTGGAGGTGTTAGCTCTCAAGAGGGAGATGCCGGTTACAGAAACAGACATCGGCATCTCTCTGTGAAGTTTGAGTGAGATAAAAACACTATGATAGATATGCTTGTGAATACCCATTGTAAAGTCATGGGCCTGAATGAGAACTTGTCAGTGGTGTGAGAAAGAGTCCTGAAGGGTGAGCCCAGTAACAGCCTACAATTTAAAGGGGGAGGGGGGAAGTGAGAGAACCAGGTAGTGAAGATCAACAGAGAAACAGACCTAGCCTTTTTAGTCTCCCAGAATCCTTGAGTACAGGGGTCTTACTTCATAGCTTTCCCCTGGAAAGTTGTATTTGAACCCTCTGCTGCCTCTGGAAGTTCCTTTGGGTGTAGTAAAGGAGTATAGTAGTGTGAGTTAAAACATCTTTTCCAGTATAAACTGTTTTTTTTTTTGTTAGGAAGCAGAACACACAGGTAAATATATTCAATGTCTCAGTTTTCTTACTAGTCATCCCTGTGTATAGGTGTGAATTCAGGCTCCTCAGTGTGAGTAAGTGTGAGTTCAGAGTTCTTCTCAGCATATGAGTGTGAGCGCAGGCTTCAGTGTGAGTGATTGTGAGTTCAGGGTTCTTCTCAGTGTGTGTGACTGAGCTCAAGCTTCCTCCACCTACCACTTTCCCAGCTGACACACTTGGTAATTAAAGAGACAGAAACCACACTGTCTAAGTCATTTTGGCTGCTCTTGGTTTTTGTTGTTGTTGTTGTTATTTTGTGTGTGTGTGTGTGTGTGTGTGTTAATAAACCTTTCAGCATAAAATGAATATTGATGTTTTAAGAACTTCAGTAGATAAGCCCAGCAGAAGGACAGCCTGCCAAGCAACTATACTGCCTTCTGTTGATCCCCTGACTTTATGGTGGCCTTCTTATTTTGTGGGGGAGCATTATGTATCAGAAAACCAATGAAGAAACTTAAGGTCTTTCTTTCTTTTTCTTTCATACAAAAGCCAGAAAGGCATTCACCTCAACAAGTATTTATCATAAATAGCTCTTAGTCACAGAGGCTCTCACGCTGCATGGGTGTTCTACTAGGTTTAATGGCCTGCTGAGCACTTTAACACAGTTATTAATGGCTTGTGCTCGGCAACCAAATGCAATGCTAATAAGCGCTACTTCTTCTGCTAGCGTTTCCATACCATCAGCTCAGTTCTTTGCCTTTTGATGTGTGGTACCAATTTCCACCTTACCCTTCCCTCTACTGCATAGCCCCAAACCTAGTGACACTCAGACATATCCCTCTATGAAGCAATATCAGAAGCTTTTTCTATTTGACATCAATCAATCAGAAGGCAAGTCATACGCATCATCCCTCAAAAAAAAAAAAAAATTCAGCCTCTCACTAGAAGTTGTATGGTTGGTAAAACTCTAAATTAAAATGAAGCACAAACTCGTGACCCAGAAGCAGCAGGTATGTGAATGCAGTGATTCACATTTCGTACCTACTGTTTGCCTGTTGCCTTTAGTTTTGTCAGTTGTTACTCTGGCTCTGGGGATAGTGGGTAATTGCTGCCCTAGAATTTCAAAACTGATGCTCCTCTTCCTGGAGTCTGTTCTCTGTGATTCTAATTCTAAAAAGGTATCCTGCTGTAATTACTTATGTTTATTTGTTTGTTTATTTTATCTTGGGAATTACATTTTTATGTTTCAAAATGTCATCATAAGTAACAAATATTTTTATTTTCCCCCCAAAATATTGCAGAGTTTAATCTCATATTTTATCACCAATAATGTAGTTGCCATTGCATGAAGCTAACAACATTTATAAGTTAAGTATTTTACAAACTCCTTTTTTTTTCCTTTTTAATCTGGCACACCAGGAAATAACTTCTTTTTGGAGGGTATCAGTGAGGAAAACTTTCTGGGATTTGTATTGTTAATCACCTCTTTGATCTTGGATTTAAAAACCTGAGAAAGGAGTTAGATATTGTTGCTTCCTTTGGTATTTCCTATCCTGTTAAGCACATGTCCCCTTAGTTGGTACTCTGCCAGAAAGCAGAGAGCCTTTAGAGATTCTTTCCAACCTCGTTACAGCCAAGTCCACATCAAGGCTCCATGTTCCTGCCCTTTAAATCATTATCACCAATCTTTTTCGTTCTTGGGCTATTATCCAGGGTAGGCAGCAAGCAATCATTCTGTAGTTGGGCTTTTTTGTTAATCACCTTACTAAAACTTCATTCAGCTAGATTTGTCCCATGAAATTATTCTCATATTATTAGTGATGTGTCTGTAAAATACAGTGAGTTCCCATTACAGACTGCAGCTCTGTCTAAAACACATTTAACTTCATCACATGACCTGGAAGGTTAATCTGACCGTGTGTCTGTGTGTCATGCAGGCTTCAGTGTTGGCATCTAGGGGGCCTCACATCCCATGCGACACTCATGTTTCTGCCTTGTTTACATTTACCTGGGCATGTCACCAGTCTGGGGCATCCTTTACTGTAAACTGGAGCTCTGTCTACCTTTCTGATGAGAAACTGATAACTGTACTCCACCTGATAAAGGAGAGTACACCTTCTTTCCTGACTCTCTAAGCTAGTGTTATCAGAGAAGTAGTGTGTTGTGTGTTCTACATTTACTGAAAGTGAAAATATTTTTTTCAGCTGGCTTTTAGGCTTATAATTTACACACAAACATTCACCTTCTTATAAGGATCAGCATTTTGATTTGGTGCTCCATAGATAAAGTCTTTAGTTTTGTTCCACCAAGCCAATCATCCTTAGTTACTATATTTGAGCATCACTGTATTAAAATCGGTAAATTTAGCATGAAAAAACTTTGAATTACCTTATTTTTACTTAAATAATAATAATAATTTGTTCAAAAAGAAAAAAATGGGACTTTAGACTGCATTTAAATTGAGCAAAATTGCTAAGTATGGACTGTTTTTTGAATACCATTTCAGGTCTGTGGGGAAAAAAAGAGAAAAAGTGGAAGAGAGAAGATGAATTAGAAATTAGACTAAAAAGAATGACATCCCTAGACTGACAAGAAAGGGGTCAATAGAACACAAACACAAAGGTGGACATTTTCAGCAGGAGGCATCCTTTTCCCCTATTCTGCTTCAGTTATAGCTTGACCAACATAGTATTTATTCCAAAGTGAATACTGAAAAATTCGCTACAAATTCTTTAGTGACTTCACAGAATACCAGGTTTCAAAAGGCCTTATAAGTGCTGTTTCATGAATCTGCTGCTATTGTAGCTATGTACTTAGCAGTACAGTAAACTGCATGAGCTCAGAGCTGGTGCTAAGCTTGTGTGAGCCAGATCATCCCTATCAGTTCTTGGTATATGCTCTGAATGTGGTACCCAAGGCTCAGAGACATTCAGACAGCCTTTGCCCTCCCCTAGGAACCCTGACTCTCTCTTTCAAGAGGTAGATCAGTGCACAAAAGCAGAGAGTACGCCATAGAGAAATTCAGCTAACAAAAGATCATTGTGAGGTATAAGTTATCAAGAACAATACCAGCCACATAGTCAATATTTTTAAATAAAAGTTTGGAGCCAATGAGATGGTTCACCAGGTAAAATACTTATTCAAGCCTGATGACCTGTTTTATCCCCGCAACCCATGGTGGAGTAGAGACTGACTCCGAAAAGTTTTCCTCTGTGCTCTGCATGACTAATACATACACACACGATACATACATGTATACAATAATAGCAAATTAAATATTTAAAAAGGGGTTTTACATGGCATACTAAACACTGTGTCTCCAAAGATGTTTGGGAATACATGCACAAATGAAATGAGTAAATCTAACTAATAAATGTGTATTCTGTCACATAGTTATTTTTGTGATATATATCCACTGTAAGCATTTTAAAATATATGAATTACTACCAACATATTGTACAGTATGTCTCTTGGACTCTTTATTTCTACCTATTGATATACTGAATTCTATGGCCAACATGTCCTTAACACTTCTCCACCCCTTCACCTCTGGTAGCCACCCCATTTGCTCAGCTTTTACATCACCAACTTTTGTAGTTCCGCATATGAATAAGATCCTGACATCTTTTTGTCATGCTTTTCCTGGCATATTTCACTTAATATATTTTCATCAAGGCAATCCACCTTCTCAAAAATGATAGAATTTCATCCTTTTCATGGTTGAATAATATTCTGTTTTTGTATGTGTGTATGTGCACCCTTGTATATCTGTGAATGTCTCTGTTATTAGTTTGTTTAGATATCTTGGTCCTTTACAATAATATTGTAATGAAAAATTGAAGTACAGACATTTCTTCAGCCCCGTTGGTTGTATGTACCACTGGATTACACAGTAGTTCTCTTTAAGGTGTTTGAGGAGGCTCCATATTGTCTTCCATAATAGTTATCATGGTTTAATTTCTCACTAGCAATAGATGAATGTTACTTTCTCTGTAGTCCCTTCCCATTACTTGTTACCTGTTTCACTTACAGTAATTGTTTTTCTAACTGGATTCAATTGTATTTCACTGCATGTCCATTAGGTCATTAGGAATAGTACAAATTTTCCCACTGGCCTGTCGGTTCATTCAGTCTTTGTTTTCTTTTTGACAAATGTCTAATCAGGTTGCTTGCAGTGTCTCTTCCCTATAATCCTAGCATGCTGGAGGCTGAGGTAGTTGGCTGGTTAGCAAGTTCCAAGCCAGCCTGTGATGCAGAAGAAAGAGAGAGACTTTATCAAACAAAAATGTGTACTCGAGTTCCTGCCCCTGTTTCTAACTGAGTTATTTGATCTTATGCTTTTGAGTTGCTTCAATTCCTCACACATTTTAGGGATTCATAGTCCATGTTTTATGAAAGGAAGCATTCACATATAAAAGTTTATATTGGCCAGTATTATTATTTTGACTGACAGAACTTTGGTAGTCCTAACACATAGCAGGAATGCATTGGTCAGGAGCAGTTATCAGTGAGACAAGCCGTCCGTGTATTGTCTATGCACTGAGGGGACATGCATGTGAACAGACTGAATGACTCAGCTGTGTGCTAAGGAGACATTCATCACTGCTTTGTCCAGAGTTCTCTCTGCATGTTATAGAATGCTGTGGTCAGGAACAGTATACTGTAAACGTGTCAGAGTCTTTCCTTCTCTTTGTTGGGAGTTTTCTTCTTTCCTAATGAGTGTGCTTAAAATATAATACAGAATCTTTGCTTTGTGTATCAAGGAAGCTATGTTTTGTTTCATGATTTCCACATAACGCTGCTAATTTTACTTGATATGTCTGCTTTTATGGTGCTGCAGCTTGCTATGTCTTTCTTTATGGGACCCCATTCTTTGGGCCATTGCCTTTTGTCTGTCTGTTTAGTGTGTGTTTTGTATAGTATTGTTACATTAGGGTGTACTGGCCACTTTTAATTTGAATCCATTTCTTAGAGTAACTCCCTGTTTGTGAATGTTACATAGATTGCTTGAGGATTGAAATACAGCTACTTTTTTTTAAAAAAAAGTGATTTCAAACTCTAAATATTTCTTCATATGTATCACCTGCTATAGACTTTGTATTCGTTACTTATAGTTGCAATGCTAAAATAACATGATCAAAGCAGTTTAGACCAGGAAGTGTTTATTTAGGCTTAAGGTTGTAGAGCGAGAATATATGCATACATACATGTGGGAGGCATGAACACAAGTGTGGAGCAGGAAGCTGAGAGCTCACATCTTGTCATAGTGAGAGAGTGAACTCAAAATGTGTTGAGGTTGTACAGTTTCCAAACCCCCACCCTGTGATGGGTTTCCCTCAGAAGGCTACAGTTACACATCAAAGGTTGTCTCAGGGTGATCGTAGCAATGTAGCTTTGTAGTTTTCATATATAGTTTCTTTTTTAACAATGTGGGCAGTACACTTCTTTGTTTCGATGGGGATGTGACTCTGAGTTATAAGATGTCTAGCAACATTCTAGACATCAACTCAGTGACCATAAAAACTGCCTAGTTTTGACAGTGAAATGCCTATAGACACTTTCTCCCAAAGATGTCTCCCTGGGGAAGAAAATTGCCCCTGGTTGAGAGATATTTCTATATATAAACAATGTGAAAGTAAATTGACATGTTATAGAATGTGTTGACAACCACACCAAAAACATTCCTGATAATGAGAGTAAACACAGAGCAGTCGTATGGGGGAGGCAGCGATCTGAGAACTTGTTTCATGCCGGCTATCAAACCCATAGGATGAGACATACCATTTTATCATTATATTTTGCAGATGAGGAAATTGAGGCACAGAAAGATCACTGCCTTAAAGTCATATAGCTCCTAAATGCCATATAGAGTTCATAACTTGAACCTAATATTTTCAATAAAAACTTATTGAAATAATTAAATGGTGTTTAATATATTACCTGATAGTTACCTAAAATTAACAAATAATCTGTGTGAATATAGATTTGTGTTTAATATATTTTCATTAATTCTTTGAGACCCTCATGCATTCATACATACACACAATGGAATTTGATCACATTTGCTTTCCACTCCTCTTTTCCATTATCCTCACCATATTTACTAATTTTTTATTATTTTTTAAATTTATTTATTTATTTTAAAAAAACAATTTTTTCTTTTCTTATTTTCTTTTCTTATTATGGTATCTTTTTTTAATTCTTTTTTTTATTGAGAAAAGGAAAAAAAAGTTTCCACCTCCTCCCAGCCTCCCATTTCCCTCCTCCCACCTTTCCCCCCTCCTCCCACCCTTCTCCCCCTCACCTCACTCCTCTCCCCCTCCCTCTCCAGTCCAATGGGCAGTCAGGGTTCCCTGCCCTGTGGTAAGTCCAAGGTCCTCCCCCCTCCGTCCATATTTAGGAAGGTGAACATCCAAACTGGCTAGGCTCCCACAAAGCCAGCGCTTTGTGGATCAAAACCCCGTGCCATTGTCCTTAGCTTCACATCAGTCCTCATTGTTCGCCATGTTCAGAGAGACCAGTTATATCCCATGCTTTTTCAGTCACAGTCCAGCTGGCCTTGGTGAGCTCCCAATAGATCAGCTCCACTGTCTCAATGGGTGGGTGCACCCCTCGTGGTCCC
>NW_004949120.1:847386-852055 GCF_000317375.1 Microtus ochrogaster
TGGCCTTGGTGAGCTCCCAATAGATCAGCTCCACTGTCTCAATGGGTGGGTGCACCCCTCGTGGTCCCGACTTCTTTGCTCATGTTCTCCCTCCTTATGATTACATACCAATCCCAGTTCCCACTCTCTTCTTTCCTCCTGTTCCCTCCACCTTCCCCTAATTCCGTCCTCCATCCACTCCTCAGAGAGGGTAAGACTTCCCATGGGAAGTCAAGCACATTGTTTTGAGGCAGAACCAAGGTCCTCCCCACTACATCTAGGACAGCTTGGAACTGGAGTAAAACAGACAAGTAGACCAATGAAATCAAATCAAAGACCCAGATATTGATCCACACACCTATGAACATCTGAGTTTTGACAAAGAAGCTAAAATTATATAATGGAAAAAAGAAAGCGTTTTCAACAAATGGTGCTAGTATAACTTGATGTCAACATGTAGAAAAATGCAAATAGATCCATATCTATCTCCAAGCACAAAACTCAAATCCAAATGAATTAACGACCTCAATATAAATCCGACCACACTGAACCTAATAGAAGAGAAAGTGGGAAGTACCCTTCAATGCATGGGCACCGAAGATCACTTCCTAAATGTAGCAGCGTTAGTACAGACATCGAGAACAGCATTAAAGAAATAGGACCTCCTGAAACTGAGAAGCTTCTGTAAAGCAAAGGACACAATAAGACAAAAAGGCAGCTTACTGAATGGGAAAAAAATCTTTAGCAACCCCACATCAGACAGAGGACTGATTTCCAAAATATATAAAGAACTTAAGAAATTAGACATCAAAACACCAAATAATCCAATTAAAAAAAATGGGGTACAGATCTAAACAGACCCCTCAACATAAGAATTTCAAATGGCCAAAAGACACTTAAGAAAATGTTCAACATCCTTAGCCATCAGGGAAATGCAAATCAAAGTGACTCTGAGATACCATCTTATATCTGTCAGAATGGCTAATATCAAAAATACCAATGATAGCTTATGCTGGAGAAAATGAGGAGTAAGAGGAAAGCTCCTTCATTTCTGATGGGAATGCAAACTTGTACAACCACTCTGGAAATCAGTATGGTGGTTTCTCAGAAAATTAGGAATCAATCTACCTCAGGACTAGCAACACCACTCTTGGACATATACCCAAAGAAAACTTAATCATACTACAAGAACGTTTGTTCAACTATGTTCATAGTAGCATTTTTATAATAGTCAGAACCTAGAAACAACCTAGATGCCCCTCAACCAAAGAATGGGTAAAGAAAATGTGGAACATTTACACAATGGAGCACTACTTAGCAGTAAAAAACAATGACAAGTTGAAATTTGCATGCAAATGGATGGAACTAGAAAAAAAAACATTCTGAGTGAGGTAACCCAGACTCAGAAAGATGAGCATGGTATGTACTCACTCATAAATGGGTACCAGCTGTAAAGCAAAGGATAACAAGCCTATAATAGTTCATGACTCCAGAGATGCTAAGTAACAAAGAGAATCCTAAAAGAAACATATATAGATCCCCCTGGGAAGGGAAGATAGATAAGATCTCCCGAGAAAATTTGGAGCATGTGAAAGGGGACAGAAAGGGAAGGGGATAGAAGGAGGGGAGTGGGAAGGAAAACCTGAGAAAACAGGATGGTCAAGATGGGGGAGGATCAGAGATGGAGTGCAAGGGAAGAGATATCTTGATTGAGGGAGCCATCACAGGGTGAGCAAGAAACCTGATACTAGAAAAATTCCCAGAAATCGGCAAAGATGATCCCAGCTAAGACCCTAAGCAATAGTGGAGAGGGTGCCTGAATTGGCTTTGCTCTGTAGTCAAATGGATGACTATTTAAATGTCACTATAGAACCTTCATCCAGCAACTAATGGAAAAAAAAGCAGAGATCCACAGGGGAGCACTAGACTGAGCTCCCAAGGTCCAGATGAAGAGTGTGAGGAGTACGAATATGAGCAAAGAGGTCAAGACCACCATGGAGACACCCACTGAAACAGCTTAGCTGAACTAATGGGAGTCCACCAACTCTGGCCTGACAGTGAGGGAACCAGCATAGGACCAAACTAGGCCCTCTGAATGTGGGTGACAGTTGTGTGACTGGGGTAGACTGTGGGGGCCACTGGCAGTGAAGCCAGAATTTATCTCTACTGCTTGTACTGACTTTTTAGAACCCACTCCTCCTCTTAACTCTTCCCAGTACCCTTCATCACACTCCCTACCAAGTCCTTTTTTTTTTTGTTTGTTTTTTGTTTTTTGTTAAGAACCCATTGAATTTAGTTAAAGTTGTGGAGCAAGTCAGTGGAAGGTGGTCAGTCCATCAGGTACCATACTCCTAAAGAAAACTGGTTATCTACTCTACTACTCATGAATGTCAATAGCTCCTTAGCGAGGGGTAGAGGCTCCTGACCTGTCCGTCCTCCATGCTGGAATGGTGACTGGCTTGATCTTACAGATTCTTGTGCAGGCAGCCATAGCTTCAATGAGTTCATGACTACAGAAGACATTGTTTCGTCCTAGTCCTCCTAACTTCTTGATCTTAGAGTCTTCCAAAATTTCTCTGCGTCTGGGAGAAAAGGGGTAGGATAGAGATGTTCAATTTATAGCTGAACAAATATTTCTCAGGCACTTACTCTCTGCACTTTGATGAGTTTTGAATTTCTATGTTAATGACCTCCAATGAACAAAGAAGCTGGGGGCTGCATTAATCTGTGGGCATGGAGATATGTAGTTATGGGAAAAATTGAGTGCTAGGTTCATTTAGAAAAATAATAGTGATAGGATTACCCTTGACCCTATTAGCTCCTTAACAATGGGTTCTGGGCCAGATTTACAATGCCAGGCATTTCTTTTCTCCTGTGGAATGGGCCCTAAATCCAATTAGAATATGGGTGGTTACACCCATAACATTTCTCCTACTGCTGACCTCTTATGCATAACTTTCTTGGGCGGTCATTATTATAGCTGACTGTTTTCATATCTTAGGAAGACTGTTGGCTTTTCTCTCCTGGCAGACTATGGAATGCTTCTGGTACTGTGAGACTAGCCAAGCGTGAGGAGGCTTCCTTGACAGCATAGCGGGTGTCTCCATGTTCTGTTACTAAATTGTGTGGTATCTTCAACCAGAGTGTCTTACTATCAAGTTCTGGTGAACAGCTACAAATAGTGGCAATAGTCTACACTGTTTTGAGGGATATCTGGAAATTTTTTGATCAACAACATGAAGGGAGGTATACAAAGAATTTAAGTACATTTAAATAGATTTTAAAAACAATTTAGGTTTTCTTTGAATAAAAACTTTTATGTATTGTCTTGAATACAAAGCAGGGAGTATCAGCATTGCTAAGCCTACGTACGTAAGGAAATCTTCCGGGTAGTCTGCCAAGATGATCCTCCAAGTCTGTCATCTAATCTGTACTTCTCTGTGTGTACAGCTTCAATTCTGGAGGACTTACAATGGACAATGGACAAAGACTAAGCAAAGTGCATTAGTCAATCAATCCTGAGGCAACCATAGTTGGTTTTCTATATTGATAGGAAGAATGGTTCTTAATTTTATTCTATGTGCATTACTTCTGATAGGTGGGAGGCCTGTGGATATAAAACACTGCAATATTATTTCATTTAGATGTAGATATTTGTGTAGATGTATGTATTGCTATAAATTTTACTCCCCATGTGTCTATAAAAGCACATACCCAATACACACACACACACACACACACACACACACACACACATATATATATATATATGTGTGTGTATGTATGTATTCAATAATAAGTCTGGTAGTTTGCATTTCAGAATTTCATAGTAGAGTATAAAACTCAGGAACCATTATTATTTTGTAAATGCATTTTCCTTAATTAAAAATGAATCAAGAATTTTAGTGAAAGCTATATTTTTAGGCATTTTTTTGCTGTATTACAGAGACTACAAATCAAATTGTGAATAATTGTCTTTAATGATTTGTGTTTTATCTAAGAGAATGATAGGTATTTTAAAGTGATTTTATTATTTCTGTAAGGAATAAATAAACTATAGATTGACTCAAATTTGAGGAAAATCATGATTGTAATAAGAAGTTAAATTGTTTGTTTTACAAAATTGGCTTTTGTTTCCTTAGTTTGCAGATGTAACCCCCTAAGAAAACTAGGAAACGATGGTCTATTTTATCTTAGAGAACCTTGTGCATGTTCAGATAATGAGAACCATTCCCTGAAAGGGTCCTGGCTGGAAGTTAAATGACCTGATGTGGTTCATGCATGTTGAATTCATGCTTAAGTACAGAGGAGTTTGAAAAAGACGCCAAACCTCTGACCCCTCAAATCCTTAGACTGTAGGCATGGGCTCCAGCAATGGCCACATGTTGTGGATTTGAGGATGGTTCCCATGTTTCTTCCTTTCTAAGCTAGTGAGGTAGAAGGCCCTAGATCAGACCAACTCATAAGAGCCAGGATAGCTTGAGCTTAAATATGAGCTACTTTATGTTTTCCAACCCTTTATTATTGAGATTCAGTCATTATTAGGGGATTAGTCTTATAATGAGAAGCTTTATTTCATCTGGTTTGCTGAGAAACCTGGCATTATAGGGGTACGCCCTAGACAGTCCCTGGCATTATAAGGTACGCCCTAGACCGTCCCTGGCATTATAGGGGTACGCCCTAGACAGTC
>NW_004949120.1:852270-893287 GCF_000317375.1 Microtus ochrogaster
GGGTACGCCCTAGACAGTCCCTGGCATTATAGGGGTACGCCCTAGACAGTCCCTTTTGTCTTCCTCTTAGGTCTTAATTTTAACTTCTCCTTTATCACCAATTTCGAAAGCATCTTATTTTCTGTACTCTGTCCCTTTCAGAAATGCCTAGGGTTTGAGAGAATAAAAGCAAATCACCTCTTCTATTGAAACTTAAGAAGAATAATTTTTAGTATGACTCTCACCCATTTTCTTTCCTCTTTTTATGAATATTCACTTTTTTATTGACTCATGTTGCAGAACCATACATAGAAATTACATTAAAGATTATGTAGGAAAAGAATACATTTTTAAATTTCAAAAATTACATCAATTTAATGATAGCCCGATTGCTGGAGGATAATTATTACTGTATGGGGCAGTTGATGACCATGTTGCTGGCAATAATTTCAGAAGTGGAAATGCTGAAGACCTCTTCTGTTTTGTGAAGTTGTCTTGAGAAACTTCTATGGTGGATATGCTGGCAAAAGGCTGAGATTCCTTGTTGATGTGAGTGAAGGGCAAAAGGCTGTAGCTGTCCCAGAATGTAATTTTTCAGAGACCTAAATTCTAAAATAGGTGTTGCCATAAGTTAACAAATCAAGAATTATGATTCTCCAGAGGCACCTTTTTCTCCGTAAAATGGGTTCCTTAAAATATCATCATCAAGTTAGAGATTCTATTATAGATTACATGGATAAGGTAACATTTTACTATAAAGCACAAACGCCAGGATTTGGCATCATGAAGGAAGAATGAAAATAACTTTAGCCCTGCATGATTTACTTACTTAGCTGGAACTAAAAAATTTAAGGTCTGAGAGATGTCTAAGTTATGGAAATCACCAAGTCCAGATGACTTGGAAAAATATCTATAAAATTTGCATTTATATTTAATGATCCTCTCAGAAATAGAACTGATTAGTGTGGGTGGGAGGTAAAATTAAAGCTATCAACCATTTTATAAACTGATGGATATAATTCTTTTGATAATCAAATGAGTTAGATGTCTACATATGAGATAAGTAACAAAAGAATTATTCTCACATTGGTATTGCACGCTGAAGCGAGTGTAGAATTTCCTGGTACATATGGAGAGCGGAGTGTGTGCGACTTGACATGTGTCCCTGGTGTTGACGTCACAGACTGAGTCCAGGGTCTGGGGATCATCTACTGTAGACCATTGCTGTCTTTGACTTAAGACCATGGTGTATTTTCCTCTATTGTCCCATAAAGTTACAGTGAGAATGATACCAAAGCACTAGCTTTCAGGAAATGGAAATGAAAACTAAAGTATTTTGTAAAATTCCTTTTACTTTTGAGGGTATAATTACATTACTTCCCCCTTACCCTTTTTCTGTTCAAACTCTCTCATATACTCCTTGTTTTCTTTCAAATTCATGGCCTCTTTTCATTAGGTTTTGTTACATGCATATATGTATACATGTATATGTTCCTAAATATACCATGGTCAGTCGGTATAATGTTACTCATATGTATGTTTTCAGGTAGTGGAAGACCAATTGTTGGTATAGTAGACAGGCAGAGTGGATGGGGAAAGATCATGAGACCTCAGCCTTACAATAGAGAACTAAAACATTTTATTCCCAGTTCCAATCTCTCAGAATTCACCTCCTCATGTCTAGAATGGTACTATTGGGGGGACGTTTGGTTATTTTTCCTTTGGACATAGTACCTTTAGGAAGAAAAAGACACCGTGTTCTAATAAGTTCATTTGCTTCTGATCATTTTTTTATATATTTATACAGGTTGGTCATGCAGAAAATCTGCAATTTCAGGAAACTTATTTTTAGAATTTTCATTTGTTAATTTGTATTATTCCTACTATCAATTAGTATAGAAATTTAAACATTTCTTACCTAATAGAAATTTGGCATTAAAAAGTTACTTTAATGCCTCTTAGGACTTTATAATTTTCCTATGCAGCAGTTTTTGTTTAGAATTTAACATCTTATCAGTTTAATTTCCAATTTGTATTTGTTACTAAGCATTCGTTTTGCTTTAAACTATATTACTAATAATTTCTGTTAAATTCAGAAGTTCCACAGTTTATATATCTGGAAGATTTGTGATAATTTTGTTCCTAATAAGTGAAATCTGTGAAATGACATCACTTAAATATCTTTAAGTACTTTTCTTTAATTTCACCTTTATCATCTCCTTTTGATAGCTTGAGGGTGCAGTTATTATTGCCTAAGTGACATCACTATTAGTTTCAACATAAACTTCTGATTGTCACCTTGAACTTCCCCCAGATCCAGGTGCATGCTATAGCTTGCCATTGTGGTCATTGTGCTTCATCTCATTAAGCTTCTTATTCTGTCTGCTTTCTTGAGTCTTGGGAAAGAGTATTTTTCTGAGTGATTGTACCATATTGTTCCAAATATAAGGCCACCCAGAATAGAAGTCAACCTCCAACTAGAAACAGCTCAAATATGGAGAAAGGCTGGGGGCCCAGAGCCCAGCGGGTCTTGCAGTGGTGGCAAGGGTGCCGAGGAATAGGACGATGCCTGCCCTCTCTCCCGGTGAGTGAAGATGAGCCAGTTGTCTGTATTTGCTTGTGTATAACCAGATGGCCTCTGTGGCTAGAGGAATCTCTACAATTGGGGCAATGGGTAGATGATGTTTGTACACATGGAGGAAGATGGCTGTATGGGGAGGGGGTAGATGATGACTATTTACATGGAGGGAAGTTGCTGTGTGCGGAGGGGCCAGGAGGCAGGAGTATAATCTTTTACCTCTTTCCAGTTGTCTTAGTTTATTCTGAGCCAGGAGTCAAGGCTGATCAAGCACAGCTACACAAAAAGACAAAAATGCCTTCAGGAAAAAGAAATGAAAGTCCAGGTGCGTCCAGGCAGTCTAGAAAATTATCCCTTGCCCATGCACTGGTGACTGGAGGTTTTTGCATATTGTATGTGTTTGCAGCATTTCTTCATATGTGGTTAACGCAAGCAATTCAAGATCAAATCATATGTCCTATTTTCTTAAGTCTTTCTACCTTTAAATTCCTTGTTTTCAGAGCCAGTCTTGTATAGTTTAAGTAAGAGACCTTAATCTTATTGAAACAAGCTCTGAGAGACGCTTCAGTATTATTTGTTGTACTGCATTCTCCTCAGTAGGACATTAAAAACTAGTTTAGCCAAAATATATAAGTCATCTGAGAGTACATACTGAAAGAGCCTACGTAATTCTCCAAATTCCTCAGAAGCATTTAAATAGCTGAACTTCTACTGTGTTAAAGGAGCCAGAGTGAGACGCTGGATTCTAGTGTTACAATCTGAAAGGCCATTTAGTACATTTGGTATTAATCTTTACCATGTATTTGCTTACTTTTGGGCGTCCAAAACAGAGAGACTTAATACACACACACACACACACACACACACACACACACACACACACACACACACACACACGCATAATATTTGGGGAATGATGGAGAGAGGGAGGGAACACACCTTGATCCTTCTGGATGATTACTAATACATGCCCTCAAAGCTAATTTAAAGTTAAAGTTTTGAAAGATAATAATTTTTCCCCTAATAAATACTACAAGTGAGAGCTTATTGTAATCATTTTCAAAGAAAACTAATAAGTCAGGTGGTAGTGGTACATACCTTTAATCCAATACTCAGTAGTCAGAGACAGACAGATCTCTGCAAGTTTGAGGCCAGCCTGCTCAACAGAGAGAGTTCCAGGACAGCCAAAGCTACACAGAGAAAACCTGTCAAAAAAAAAACCCACCAAAAGGAAATTAATAAAAGTGTTTACATGTTTATTTCTTAATAGCTATGATAAGTAGAGGACTCTTTCTAAGTTCAAGCAATCCCAGCTGGCCCAGATGATTAGGTTTAGAGACAATATTAACGTTGACTTTCAAATCTTTATTAAGTCAAATTGTTTTTAAAAACAGGGAATCCCTACCCAAGCATGCCATTCCTAAAGTACCTGTCTATTGGCTAAACGTGGAAAGAGAATCTGTGCATAGAAGGGGGTTAAGAAAGGAAATGGCAGGATAGTCACACACATGGCAATATTTATTGTCTTGTGTCTCAGATCACCAAGCAGAATAGTGCACTGTTCCAAATGGAAGGCGAGCTGAATCACACACCCTAATCGTGTTTTTCTGGAAGAGTTGCTAGGATGATACCAGCGGGGGGAGAACTGCAGACAAACATGTCACTCAGGAAGAAGAGTTTCATTGCCACTCATCCAGTTTGGAATCACTTAATCTAAAGAAAAAATTTGTATACAGTTTAGGGAGTTATAAAGATCTGTTTTCCAACTATCATTAAATCTCAGGAAATTGCCTTGTTATTATGCATATCAGTGTTATTATGTCTGATTTAATTTACAAACCCAGAAAAGGCAAACTTAATAATTTAATTTTCATGAGGTTTGGGGGGATTTTATATTTAATAAACCTATTTCTTTATCTGCTTTTAATGTAAGACTTTGTAGCAACCAAGTAGAGAAGCTAAAGAAGTATAACAATGTCTCATTGGACCTCAACCTCTTCCTGGCAGTTAGTTTGGGTGGGCGGCAGGAGCAGTTAGATTGTATAGTTTTGTAGCTTATCCTTCATAGACTTGTTGGAAGTAATGTAGAGCCTTGAGCTATGGTATGGAAGGTAATGACAGCAACAAGAGAAGGGATGTAATATTCCAAATTTTACGGGTTGTTAAATTTTATGTGAATTGCATTGGATGCATTTGGCCTGTAACTATGACTACTGCTGTGTGCATCTTGGCCTCCACTCCCTGAAAATGTTCACCATGGACAATCTCCTGTGGTTGTTTTAATCTAATGTCCCAACACTGTTGGTCTCTCCCTTTATGAATTTACATTGCACCTTCAGTGGTTCCTACTACTTAGGAAGATTGTTTTTTTTTAAACAAGACCAACTAACATCACTGATTAATCTATTAGCTGTGGCTAAATCTGTAGGGTTTTTTTTTTTTTTTGATGGGCAGAAATTAAAATTCTTCAGGTTTCTTAAGAATGAAATGCGCCACAAAAATACAGGTTTGGAAATTTCCCCTTGCTACTTTCCTAAGAGAAGATAATTGTTGCTCTCTTTTTCCTTGTTGATCCATTATTAGCCTTTCCTCAATCAATATTCAGAAAACCTTCAGACCCCTGAGAGGATGTCCTAGGTGACTCTGGCTCACACAGGTTTAATTACTCATTTCTCACCCACTGAGCTGAAGAATAATTAATTAACAAATATGTAACTTGTATATATTTTGGTTTTCATTTTAACAGAGGCTAGGAAATGAATACCTGCTTGATGAAATGTTTAGCAAGCAAAGCCTTTTTAAAAATGTTCTGTTATTATAAACCTTCCCCTCAACAAGGTTTTTTTCAAGAGACACAATTTCTCCAGTGTAACAGTGTTATGTGTTAGTGTTTTCCTGAGACCTATGAACTCTGACATTTGACCTGCTGAGTAAATGTGTTTCACTTTGTTGTGGAGTAACTCATGAATTCCTTGCTCTTCAGGTCTTTAAGTTTCAAACATCAGTCTTGAAATGTTTTTTAATGGCCATTCTGGGTATTGCACTCTTTGGTAAACTGGTCATGGCATCCAGACGCTTATGGGGATGGTTTCTGTTTTCGCATCACTCAAGTATTAGTGTATTGCAATGAATAGAATGAGCATGTCTTAGATAGGCTAAGAAAATTGAGGGGGAGGTGATAGAAAAAAATAATAAAATGGCTATTGCTCATTTGATAGCGAAACTGCAAATTTAATGGCATCTGTATGGTTATAAACGACTTTTGTTTTAATAACAAAGTTGTTGGTTTTCTACTAAGGGTTCTTTTAGGTTGTCATCAGGGGCTGAAGGGAGTAACAGTTCCCCCAACTCTCCAGCTAGCTTCAGTGGACATACCACATCTTCTCAGCAGCCTGAACCTGTGGTACATTCTCTTAAGGTAACCAATGTGTGCAACCATTTCTCCAGAACCTCAGTTGTGTTGTGGTTTGTTTGCTGTAGTCTGGCAGTCCTCAGTCTTGCTGTAACCATAGATACTTTATTTTTAACCCTCTTTTTCGGTGTAACTTTTTAATCTGTGTGATTTTAATTTGTGAACTGACAATGGGCTTGAGTGTGCAAGGTTAAATATCTACTTTTGTTATTCTGCTTGAGTAATGTGATACGTTTCTATCTGCATTGAAACTGAAGTCTGTTGTGCATGCATATCCTTGTGAAAATATTGTTGCAGGGTTTCTCTGTGCAATGCTTATGGCATAGATGTCACCACACATATGGCATTAGTAAGAATGTCAATGTGAGAAAGGCAGTTGAAGTTACTACATGGTTATTATTCAGTGACTATTCTTCTATTAAGTCTAATTAAGTCTTTAAATCCCAGTTACTGTTCCTTAATAGGTACATTAGAAAAAATAAATGGTCTCTAGTTTTGACTTTTACTTCAAATTCAATGGTGACAATGAAAATTTGGGCAAAATTAATAATTTATTTCATTAACTAGTGCTGTTTTCTAGTAAATAAGATAATTAAGTATTACAATTAAAATTAGTATTAAGTAATTTAAATGATTACCTAAGATTATAAAGTGATTTTTATGCAGGCAATAGAAATCACCTTAAGAACGCATATATTTACTATGAAATACTGTCCTTCAGATAAGCTCATATTTTGAACAGTTTTAACCAACCTTATCTGAACCATAAAGCAATTAGAGGGCTTAAGGTTAACTTTTGTCATATAAGCTTTCTAACTCTTCTTAAAATTATTTTACTTACTTAAAATCATTCCGACTTACCATCAGACTACAGTTGACCTTTTTGAGAGTATGCCAAAGCCTGGTATGTAGATAAATTAATGAAAATTTCAAAGACACACTTTGATTTTTGTGATTTAACTTCAATGAGAGATTTAGCTCTCAGTATATTTTGCTTTGGTTAATAGAAAATGAATTCATGTTCCTCAAACGTACTAATTGCAGATGAGAACAAGTAAAAGCACCACGCTGGTGGCTACTGTCAGTGCACTAGACTCCTGCTTTAGGAGAAAACACAACCCGCAAACTGAGTGGAACAGGTGAAAAGTAACAGCAAGGTTTTAGGGCCCTTCTCTGCCTCTGGCAGAAGTGGGCTTAGTGGCTGATCAGGACTTTCCTCTCTAGTTGAGCTTTAGGGTGAATTAAGCACCAGCACTCTGAAAGCATTTTAGAACTGCAAAAGACCCACAGATCAGCTTCAACTTTATAGCAGTTCAGATTTTTTTTTCTTGCAAAATTTCCAAAAGCAACACCTTGCCCTGTTACTCAAACTCTTTGAAAGCCATTTCAACCTGCTGCCTTTTTGAATGTCAACTGTGACATTTAAATTCAATGCACACAGTGAAACACACTGAAATCTCCTAACTTCTCAGTGGAACTTTGAGTGTGGCCTAGAAGGACAGGAATGGCAAGAAAAGGACCCTTAATTTCCTATGAAATGAGTCTCTAATTTCTGTGTACAATGTTGTCTGGAGATAGGGTGTGTTTACCAGGAAACACATGGTTTCCTTCGTGGGTGGGTGGTGAGACTAAGCAGGCAGAAATCTTTAGAAGATCTGAAATATCTAAAGTGCTCACTACTGGAACTTTACGTGTCAGGAGAAGTACGTGCAGACATATACCTTGGAAAATACCTCATAAGATCAGTATGTAAAATAATATGACAATAGAAAATGATTCTGTTCCTCCCTTTTGATACATTTGAAAGAAAACACCCAGGCTTTAATGAACACTGGGGCCTGTTTTGTTGGGAAATGTAATAAATCTGTGAGAGAAGCTGGTCCATTTTAATAAAAGTATATTTCCCTGGCTCTAAAGTATAAGATTGCTATTAATTGCAGCTTAATTTAGGAGAGATGAACTGATTTGAAGTACACGCTGTTTTGAGGTGTATTACAAATTGAATGTGTAGGCAGATGTTCAAAGGGATCTTTACATTTTCAGGCTGAAGTGATTTCATCTCAGTATGTAAAGAATGGTTATAAGGCTAGTATCAAGAATTTCAAAGAAAGTGTTGGAATCAGTATGGTGATAATGAGAAGGAGATTTTGATTAAGACTATTACAAAATTAAACTTAGTCTCAGTGTTTATGAACTTGACATGGAGGCCCTAATTATTCATGGTTCTAATTATTGGGATACCCCCTTAGTTGTGGCCTTCCTGACCATGATGACAATAAAAATAAGCTATTTAGTAAGTCCTAGTCCGGGGTGGATGCGGCAGAATAAGGATTAATTTTTATGCCATGTCAACGCTTTGGCTTGCAAACCACTCCAACAGTGACAAATGGAATCCTTCTGTACCACAGGCTGTTACTACATGAAAATGTTGGCATTTAAAAAGCAATATATTTGGCCTATTTAGGGACATTTTAGAGAAGTAGAAACATAGGCCAACAAACATGTTTAAAAAACAGCTAAAGCACACTTTACTCAAATGAAAAAATATCGAAGCGTTGCTTGGATATTTTCAGTATAAGAAGTCATGCAGCATTTCTCTTTAAGATCTGTCCCCACACTCCTTTCTTTGGCACTAGACCAGGCAAGAACACTGAACCCATAGTGTTCATCTGCATACTTCATATGCATATTCTTTTGTGGCCATCTTTTCTATAGGCCTTGGCTACACATCACTTGGACCATTTGGCATATAATTAATTGTATTCACTGTTGCATTGGAGCAAGAGTTATTGACTATACCCTAAATGACTCACACTATTAGATATCTTAATGACTAAACTAACTGCACCTAATTATTTTAGACATTAGTGAATTTAATTGACTATAAGTGATATAATAAATTGCTTTGAACAGCCACTTCAAATAAATCAACAGAACACATTCCAGGTTTCAGATTTAAAAAAAAAAAAGATTTTGCCATATATGAACCTATTCTGATATGGGAGAAAACTTAAGATTTGACAAAGCTGAGGTCCTTGATGCTGTTATCATAAACTGATAGATTTTCCCCATGTGAAATTTGCTTTTCTTTTTCAACAAATCCAGGTCTTGGATGTTCAGGAAACTATAGACCGTCAACAGGGTAAAGAGTATGACCATGACCTTAGTGAGACAGAAAAAGCTATAGTCAGAGAAATGTGCAATGTAAGTCTGATGTGCTTGATTGTGTATTCTGTGTTACAGCCTTATCACAGTTCAATTATTCCTTTAAGAATATCTACTTTGAAAATTGGTGGCCAAATGTCTATACATTTTTTACATGAAAATAAAACAATTGCCCTTGTTTTTATTTTCAATTTGCTTTATTACGAGGATATTCATACAGTCATGCTGAAAACCACCAAGATCAGTGGGTTCGGCAATATAGTGCTTGCCCACTACATGCGAAGCCCTGGGTGTGATCAGAAATGATCAGTCAGTTCTGCATTCCAGAATGACCTATGAACATCTTTAGCTATTGAATTTAAGACATTTTAAAAGGAAGAAAAGCTTTCGATGAACAACCCCGCAAATCAATTACTTTCCTAAAAGCTAATATTTTCTTGGTTCATAGATGAGATATGCACCCTTCATATCATACTAAGTATTGTCTTCACGTTTGGTAGCCAACTCAAACTTCGACACTGGTTAGGCAAAACAGGTGCACCAATGGGATAGATGAATAAAAATCTATCCACAAAGTTAGAGAAATTAGTTAAAACTTGACAATTTAATTGTTAGTTGACATACTAGTTAATCAAGAATACAGTCATGCCACTTTGAAGAGGTAAATGAATTATTATAGAACAATGCATTTGTTAAATATAACAAGCCATGATTGAGCCCCAATTTTAATTGGCTTTGTGCTGTTGCATTGTGTTTTTATCCTCATATTTTAGGCTTGTATCCTAGAATAGCAAACTTGTTTAGAAATCCCGTTTAGCTTTACATGTATTGAGTTCATATATTCTCAGGTCTGGTTCACCACCTCATGATATTTCTGGAATCCAGTAAATGATCTTTAAGTCCCATGGGCATTTTATATGTGCTGAGGTGAGAAATTTCAAACCTCTTGCTTGCCTGTGTTGTGGCTGCTTTCATTTTGCAATCTTTTCCAAGCACCTTTCTTTGCTACATCTCTGTTGTTTGGTTTTAAATGATCATGGTTCTACATATCATTTCCTAAATATACTACTGTTCACCCGCTGTAGCTTTTCAACTTGTGCTTAAGATCTTTCCATTGAACATTTATCCTATAAATTTACAGCTTTGAATCATAAGCCTAGGGATCTTATTGCTTCTCATTTATTTACTGTCAAAATGGAAGTAAAATTCAGTTTATAGGTACTTTAGTACTGGGAGAGAAGCGCACAAACCATCCTCTGGTAGCCTCTTAGAAGTGAGGGGAGCTCCCTAGTTGGATTTATCTATTTAATACCAGTTACAAGTTATTTGGATGTATCACCTTGGCCAAGAGCCCCAACATTCACATTATACATTTGAAGGGATTAAGACCCCAAAATGAAGCTACTTGCTTGATGTGACGAGGGAACTTTGTTTAAGATCTTTCCATTTGAACTTTTATCCTATAAATTTACAGGTCAATGTTTTAGCCAGGTCTTTTTTGAGGAGCAGCTGTTTTTAACTCTCACCATAAAGAAAACTTCCTGAACATGTTTTGGGATGATGATTTCATTTGGTTGATCTTTTTCTTTGCCTTAAAAGGACACTATATTCTCATGATCTTCTAACTGTACAAGATTATAAACTCAATTCACCCATCTTATTTAATTTTATAGTTCCTCTCAGATCTCTTTTTCTAATTGTCCATGTTGGTCATTGGTCCCTATATTACAAAAAGAAAATGAAAACCAAACCTTAGCTCTGGTTCTTAAACACTCACTTAGAAACAATTTTAAATAGTACCATTATAAATTGCATAGCCCTCAGCTGTTACACAGAGAAACCCTGTCTCAAAGCAACAGCAACAACAAAAAATCACATGGTCACCAAAAGCACACAGTAAGTACTGGAGAATAATTAAAGGGTAGGTAATAAGGAAAGAAGATTACAAGGCAGTTTCATAAATAATCTTTCTGGAAAGTAGGTAACAAAGATTACAAAGACTTCCTATTTTAGGATCTACAAATTTTATAATGTCACAGAATTGTGTGTGATATTATAAACTTAATAAGTCTCTGAAAAACTCAAGGTAATGGGAATTTTTTTCAGTTTCTGATATTCCTCCTGGATGTAAGTGGGTGACATCAGCTTACCAAAAAGACTCTTATCCACATACCATCACACTATTTAATGAACAGTTAGTTGGTTCTCTTCTAAGGAAAAACATACTGCCATCTGAGAACTGTAACCATCATCTTTAGTAACCTTGTCATTTTAGGCCTGTCTGAAATCTTCCAATGACAATTGAGATACTTGGTCATCTCAGTCCCACTCTGTGTACAGCCCTGTTCTGTTTCTCATTAATGTAGTACCCCCTTAGTGTCATTGCTTTATTCCAGAGTTCTGCCTTCAGTAGGAGTTTCCTTTCACCTCATTGTAATACCTGGGTGTGATCCACTTGTTCTACAATTCAGTAACTAAAGAAGAGTTGCACTTTTGAGTTGCAACAGCCAGTGTTCTTACATCTGCAGTTATTCTGTGGACTTCAGATAGATCCCTTGCTTCCAAACCAGATATTCAAATATTCTGGGTAGAATTGATTCCATTTATGGGCTGGATAGGGTAAATGCATGGCATCTTTTGAGACTTTCTTGGCTTCCTCTGTATGGCTGAAGCTGTCCATTGCTATAAAATTCTATTCCCTGTATTTAAAGGCCATATCCAAAATTACCCTTAAGTGTAATATGTTATTTCCCTATGCAGTGGTGACTCTCCTAATCCCACTGTCTTGGAAACGAAGAAAAGCAGAAGTCTCTGTGTATCACTGTAGATGGTAGTCATTGTCCCTAGTGAATCTATTTCTAATTGAAAGCAAAATAAAAAGAGATAGTCTTTCTGTTGCTAATGAACTACTGGTTTTGTGTTCATTCTAGAGCACCATAAATTTGTGTGAAATTCATCAGGGTAACACAGTCCTCACAGTGAATAGTCTAGGTATTATGGTATTATATGCACACTGTGTGTATACATGCATCTGCTTATTCCAGTTAGTACTTGTCTATTGGAATTTTTGCTGACCTCAATGATTTAATACTCATGTTATTCTTAGTATTACCCATTTTCTAATATCTATTAAAAATGGCCCATGTTTTAACAGGTTGGAATTGTATTTCTTTCAGTCATTTCTGAATTTCCTTAACACCATGTTTAGTTGCTTTCTGTTCTGGAAATGAGAGAATTCCCCAGTAGCTTATTACCTGAAATTCATGACAACCACATATTCTACTTTGCAAAAACCAGGAAACCAAAATTAGAATATTAGGACTTAATGTGGCTCAAGAATGCAAATTCTCTTTTCTAAATGAATTAGACATTTTGTTTCTTTTGTTATAGATATATGCTAGAGGAACCAGTCTGCTCTTTTAACCAAGGGCTCTTTATTCTATATGCACATTTAAATCACTTTGGGAACTTTAAATAAAAATACAGATACCAGTGCTCTTCTCTGCCAGAGTTGAGGACCACTCAGATAGCTAGGGGGAGTTGTCAAGTCGTTCTATAATGTCAGCTCTGGATGCTGGCAGGTGAGGTGTAGCATCCTAGCTCTAGAAAAGTCCCTGTGTTCTAGAATTTCTCATCACCATGCTTTACTTTGTGTTTGAACCCATTCGTGTGGAGTTTGTCTTGTCTTTGCACCTATCTTTGGTCCTCTCCCAGTCCCCCTGAAACTCATGCAGCTGTTTCTGTAAGACAGCACATAAGATGCTTATTTCTTTTTTTTTTTCTTTAAAGGTTGTGTGGAGGAAACTTGGAGATGCTGCAGGCTCATGTCCTGGAATTAGGCAACATTTGTCAGGAAACCAGTACAAAGGGCCCATGTGAGAAGCACTTCCTTCAAACATGAAATCATCACTACCAGAAAATAAAGAAAAGAAGAAAGAGAGAAAAACGTCGATCCCTACAAAATGGGACTCACGGCATCACACGGAGTGATTGTACATTGCACATATCTCCCCTCTAAACCCTTCAGTGCAGCTTCCCTCATAAAGCTAATACGTGCTATATTCCTCACTTTTGTGTTCACAGCAGTCTCAAGGTAGCTTCAGAAAACCATTGTTTTCATATCAATACTTTCATGACAACTGAAATGTTTTCAGCTCTCCACATCTATGATTGACACATTGGGTAGTCTGCATGGTTGGATGAGTCCAGTAGCGCCTCCATGGCTTTGATAGAGGTGGTTTATTGTATCTAATAGTGGGAGACTTTTGTACTGTGTGGAAGAGGTATTTTCCAGCATACAAGACTAGGTTGGGAAGCTCCCTCTTGTATTTCGATTGAGGAAAGTTTGCTTCCTAATGCATAATTAGTTGGATGCAAGATAATATTTGATTTCTGTTTTGAACTTCGAGGTGCTAAAATATCACAAATTATTTTACCAGCTAGAAAGGTAGTAGGAATTTTAGAGTGCTTATCAGAGAGTATCATTTTTTTCAGTTGGTCAGAATAGATATTCTAATTTTGATGGGTTGTTTATAGAGGCAGGTCTTAGGGACACACCACCCTTCATATATATTCAGCATACCAATGTCAACTAACAAGGAAACAAATGTAATTTTTCTAAGTGTTTCGAGTTGTGAGATTGTCTATTTCTACAATTTAGTTTCTAGACATGCTGTATATTTAATAAACTTTATGTAAAATTTAAAATATTGCACTGAACTTATGAAACAAAAGCTTTCTTTGCCTATTTACTGCAGCTATCTAATGTTTTATGAAATTAACGCATGTCCATTACTGAGGCTAAAAGCTCCTGTTCAGATCGCTTGAGCTGTGCTAGCTTTGCTTAGGTTTCTTATTTTTGGTATACATATATAATATTAGAATGTGTGTACTGGAAATGCAGTGATAGATATTTTGTGTTTATCTAAACGCAATGATAGTTTCTTGTATGAATGTGCAAGAGGCCTGTGACAGAATGCTGTTTTTACTATAGTTTAAGATTATAAAAGTAGGGATGCAACAATTCCTGGGTATCTTCTGAACTTATGATTTGATTCAGTCAAAATTCTTTGTTATTTTTAGATGGTCTTGTGTACCATATTAATGATTATTGGCAGGGGGATGAGAAAGAATTTTGTTGTGGTAAAAAAGTATAATTATGATTTTAATAACTGCCCTCTGAAATACTTTTCTAAAATATTTTTTCTGAAAATACATACAAATTCATTTACTATAGAAGGATATTTCCAATTACCATAATGGTTATAATTTAAGACTCTTCCTTTAAAATGTTATTTGTTTAGTGTCTAAGAGAAAATTGTTTGCTCTGTGTACACCTTCCCTCATAGAGGCATCCCTTGATTGTTGTCCTCCTACAATCGGAAGACATTTAAACATGCTTTGTGCTTGCAGCGGAGCCTGCGGTAGCAGATACAAAGGACTCTGGCCTTTTGACAAAATACTTCTGTAAATTTTGATACTGTATTAAAACTATTTTTTTAAAGTTCCACATAAAATTGAGTATTAAGTATATGTGTTCATCCTAGCAACAGTAATAAATTATTTAATCTCACAGTACTGTTGTCTGTCTTGAAATGTTTCTCTTTAATGGAGCAGATTTCTAGTTGTCAATGAATACCATTCTGCTTTGTGTGATTGAGGAAATAATAGTACCATAGAGGATTAAGTATAGAAAAAAAGGCATATTTTTAAATATGCGAACAAGAGACCTAATAGTTAGAGACATCGTAATTTACACCATTGTCTATTACAGTGTCTGGGATGATTATTTAGTGACAGTTGAAATTTTGTATTAAAATCCCCACTCTTTATAAACATACTTGTAAGGGAAACACTAAAATAGCTTTTTAAACAATTAAAGTTATTTTACACATTTGGGCAAAAATATACAATGGTACACAAGACTTCTCAGAAGATGGCAAAATAAGGCTTCCTAAACTGAGCATTACTCAAGTTTTAAACAGCAGAGTACATTGACCACGAGTCGCACTTAAAAGCTCATTTTTATAAATTTGCTATCTAACCTTATTCCTGCAACAAAGGCCATATACGTATCTCGATATTACCTTTAGCTGAAGTGCAACTGATAGACTGACAATCACAATCTGACTCCTAATGAATGCCTTTCTCATTTTTAGCACATGCTGAAAGCCCAGTAGAAATTCAGACTATCTCTTGTGACAGTTCGAAAGTTCAATTGGTGATGATTGCCCCTTAGTTCAGTGAACACTTTGTGAATGCCTACCACTGCCATAAAGCGTTGGTGCTCAACTCATGGCTCTTGGGATGTGAAGACATGCAGGGATGAATATATCTGCAGTGTCAGCAGGAGCTCCCATTATCCTGGATACCTAAAATAGGATTGTCTTACACATCCATTTCACTTGATCTGAAGAAAGAGCCCCCGAGTGCCTTCCAGAGTTCTCAGACTCTGCATGCTGTAATAAGCTTCTTGCTGCTGCATCCTCTCTCAACCTAATGGAGAAACTAGTAAATCTTGGCATTCACTCCTGTAAAACTTCCTATAAACTAGTTTATCAAAGAGGATCACCAACAAGATCAAGACAACTGTGAAGAAATCATATATTGATTTCTAAAGAATCAAACTTCTCTACTGATTTTAAGACAGCATATTTGTCTGAACAATATGAGATTTCCAGACATAATTTTTGTCTTTAAAAACAGCAATCTCTTAGGTTCATCCTCAGATAAGGAAGAAATAAATATCTGCTAGAGAAGAGAGAATAGCTGCATTGGTCAAATCTGTGTTAAAATCTGTAGACCCACTAAAGATCAGAATAAACAGTGTTTGACTTTAGATGGGCCAATGTTGAACATACAAATTCAGAATTTGAATATAATTAGTTCTGTGAGTTTGAAGAACTTTACTGAGTCTCAATACCCCTACACACTGACAAGAAATAACACTTACAATGCTGAATCATTTTAAGGGTCTTACTGTGTGTGCTGAGTATCATGTTCAATAGATAGTACATGAAGAATAATATAATTTCACTGGGACACAGAAGCCTAAACATATAGGATATGGTAGTAGCGTTGGGCTGGCAAAGAAAAGCATCAGAACATAAGTGTCTGTCTACCTACTATAACATAATGATATTCTTAATGAGGACTTTATGGCTGCACAATTATATACTATCACATTTTAATTTTTATATATCATTCAACCTACAAATCTTATATGGTAACTTTATTATAGTCACAAGAGTCTTATTTCTGATTCCTATCAATGAATATTATTATTTTAAGATAAGATCTGCTATTGTAATTCTATTCATGTCTCTGGGGGAAAAACATCATGTTAAATATTTTTAATTCATGATGGCAGAACCTGTTATTGGTTCCTCTTTTGCTCAGACCTTAAAATGGTTTAAAAGCCATTTTAATAAATCCATGATCACACTACAGCAGATGAAATAATATGCTCCGTGGCACAGAGACTAGTATTAAGTCCCATAAGAAAGACAACTAGATCTGAATGAGGAAAAAAGTCTACAACTCAGCATCCATGATAGAGGCTACTTTTGACAAAGAAAGGTGTTCTAAAGAAAGTAATGGTTGATATGTGTATTGTGGGACCCTGGGGCAAGGGACAATAGCCAGCCACTTTGAGTTCTGCCTATAACAATGCATTCACTGGACCAGAAAAAGAAAAACAGAGATGGTTTCTCCCAGTATAGAGTATAAAGAATGAGGACACAGGTCTCAAATTGTAATAATTTGGATGGGAATGGACCTTTGAGACTCAAGTCAGTAGCCCTGGTACAAACTACCCAGAAGTCTGTCTCACTGTTTCCTTCATATTAAAGAGAGTTCTATGTCTCTTAAAACTCAGTGAACCCAAGACTCAAATTGTCGAATAAATATTACAGGCCAAGACAGGGGTTTAGCATTAAACTGAACATTTATCATCGACTACAAATTGGAGAGAAGAGTCAACTATACAGAAACAAAACCGAACAAAGAATATCCACCAAGTAAAATAAATTGCTAATTTTATTTAGAAGAGCTAAGTAGGTGCCCAGTGTGGTGGCACATGCTTTTAATACAAGCATGTGAGAGGCAGAGGTGGGCAATCTGTGAGTTAGAGGTCAGGCTGGTCTTTGAGTTCAGTGAGTTCCAGGGTAACATAGTGGGGCTCTCTCAAAAAAATTAATTCAACAAAGTGAATTAATATTGAGATTCACTATGATTGAACAGAGATGCCTATCTGTCACTTCCTCTTCTCCAAGGACGAACTAAATCGAAAGGGATCAATGGCTGAGAGAGCATAAAATCTACAACAGACTGGAACCTGGTCAGATCTCGAGACTGAGACAAGAGCATGGTAAGAGAAACATGGCATCTGCAAGCCACAGCTGGGGAGGAGGTGTTTTCCCTTCACAGGGCTAAGGGTAAACAAAAATCCAAACCAACACTACAGATGTTGCCTGTTCTGGCTACTGGAAAGATTAGCAGTCCCCACAGGCTTACATATAAACAAGGAACCCAGCCAGCAGTATAGATGTTGTCTGTCCTGACTACTAGGAAACAATCAATTCCACAGGCTCATACAGCCACTTGTACTGGAGTCTGAAAGCTGCTGCTTGTGCCCTTGCTTTGGAAGGGATTTCACATTCTGGAAAAAAAAAAGAAAAGAAAAAGAAAAAGCTGGTCTCTCAATTTACCTTTTTTAGGAATCCGAAGCCCATGCATTTTTCTGTCACTGGTGCTCTGTTGACATTCCAGTATGCTGGCATCAGGGTATAGCTGCCACACTACAACTTGACACAGTGTAGGGAATGACCAAAGCCTGCTTTGTTTACTACACTCCATGGAACTGGCATTGTCATCAGTAAAGCTGTGTTGTAAACTGCTCCCAATATTCAAGAAGTGTGTGACCAGGTAAGAATTAGGACGCAAACCCAGACATATAACCTTCAATTTATAATTTGTCCTGCCTTTGGTATGTATTGGAGGAAGGGTAGGCACGGATATTATAGAGTGACCAACCAAAGAGTGTGAGCCCACCCCTGACACTGTCTGGAGTCCAGAACCCAGAGGCTGGATGTCCCAGAGACCTAGAATAGAACCAAACATTGGAGGAAAAAAGTCAATATAATAATGCCTAGTAATATTCTGCTATACTCATAGCTTGGCATCTAACCCAATTGTCATCAGAGAGCCTTCATCCAGTAATGACGGAAACAGATGCAGAGACTCACAGGCAAATATTAGGCTGAGTTTGGTGAAACCTGCTGAAGAAATGGAGGAAGGATTGTTTGAGCCAGATCCAGAGGGCTCTAGGACATCATGAGGAAACCCACAGAAACACCTAACCTTGGCTCACAGGAACTCACTGATTCTGAACCCAGCCACGGAGCCTGCTGATGTAGGCCCTCTACATATATGGAACAGTTGTGTAGTTTGTTCTCTTTGTGGGACTCCAAGTTTTGGAAGCAAGGCCTGTTCCTAATACTTCGGCTGACTTTTGGGAACCTATTCCTCATACTGGATTGTTTTGTCCAGCCTTAATTCCAGGGGAGGTACTAGTCCTACCTTAACTTGACATATTAACATGCTTTGTTGACACCCAAAGGCAGCCTGCTCTTTTCTGAACAGAAGCAGAGGAGGACTTAGGTGGGGGCAGAGAACAGGAGGAGAGAATGGAGGGGAAACTTTAGTCAGGATGTAAAACAAATAAATAAATTTAATAAAACAAAAACCTCCTAGTTTCTCTACTTCCCAGTTTGCAGGTTGATTATTGAGATGTGGCATGGTCTTGGTCCTGGCAGGCACTGTTACCAGAACCACAGAAAGGAACAACAGTTTCCACATCACCCTGTCTATAGTTGTACACAATGACCTTCTCCACACCTGGAGAAGCATATCATGCACAGAATTGTTGTGAGTGGCAGAGAGGCATCACATCAGTTGTGATATGTTTGTAATCTGTGGATAAGGAGTTGCTATCTGGGAGATCACCAAGGCAGTGGTGGGCAATTCTATCTGGGTCCATGCTGGCTGATTTGGACATCACACACCTCAGAACCCTTACTACTGCCAATTTGAAGGGCCTTGCTAGTAACAAGGCTACAGTGAAGGGTGCCTGAGTAATCTCTCATTGTTTACTAGGGACTATGACACCCTATTTTGGAACAGGACATCATGAGCTGTCACAATACAATACCTGCTGAACTACTACAGTGTCCTCACTGTTTTATAACTCCAGCTCTGCCCCAGCTTATACTGGGTCCAGGCTTATTAAGGTGAGGGAAGATATAGGGAGAGCTAGACTGTCAGCTATCACTACAGCCAATATTAAATACAAAGCTGAAATCTTAAGATACAATTTCAGGAAAAACAATGTACCATAAGGTCACTTAATAAATAAGGCAACAGAGATCTGATATAATAGATATACAAATCTCAGCAAGTCCTTCCTCAACAAAACATGGTAGTGTGATACCCACAGAATAAGAGCATCAGTAGATTCTGAAGCTATCAAAAATTATTATTAAAAAATAAATGTAACTATTTAAAGAGGTAAATGAAACTCAAAATAATATAGTAATCTCAAAAGAAATTAAGAAGACATTGCAGAGTTGGTGTGGGATGCTGTGAACATGTTTTATTACCATTGGCTAATAAAGAAGTGATTTGGCCAATCGCCAGGCAGAATAGAGCCAGGTGGGAAATTCAAGCAAAGTTAAAGGTAGAAATAAGGTGGAGTCAGAGAGACACCAGAGGTAAAAAGTCCTGTGCCTCGTGGTAAAATATAGAATAATAAAAATGGGTTACTTTAAGTTGTAAGAAGAGACAGTTAAAAATAAGCCTGAACTAATAGTCCAAACAGCTTGTAATTAATATTAATCCTCGGAGTGGTTATTTAGGAATTGGCTGGCAGGAGAGTCATGGATCTATGTAAGACATGAAAAAGCTTTAAAAACTCATTGCTGATTTAATTTAACAAGCTTGGTTTCCAGCCAGTCAGAATCTGCCCTCATAAGTTTATTGTCTATTTGTAATTTTTCTTAGTGAATTGCTTATTTATGTCAATTGCCCATTTTTTATGGGCAAATATCTTTCCCTTTTTGACTTCAGAGAGCTCTTCCTATGTATCAACCTTTAATTTATAATATATGCTTATCATATTTCCCACAGTGTGCCATTTGCTTTTTTTAATTTTGCGTATATGTTTTTTGACCCACAATAAGCTTTTGTTCTTTTTTTTTTCCCTCTGGGCTCTGCTGGAAGGAGTGTAAGCTAGTACAACCTTTTCAGAGGCCAATTGGCCATATCTATCAAAGGCCTTTAAAATGCACATTTATATATTAGACTCAGCCATTTCCCTTCCAAGAACTTATCTTAATGATCAAAGCCAATATATATGAAAACTGTTTATGCATAAGGACATTCAATAAAGCATTATTTTATGTTAATAAAACCTGGAAAAAATCTGCAGAGCCAACCATGGGCAATTGGTAAAACAAAGCATAGAATATCCAAAATGTGAGATAGTAGGAGCTACTAAAATGAAGCTGCTGAAGAATATTTACTAACATATAAAAATGTGTTAACATATTGCTAACTAAAGAGGGCGGTAATACAAGAAAGATAAACACACACACACAAAAAAAAAACAGCTTAAAAAAAAGCAAAGAGGGTTTCTAGACCTACAAAAACAGGAGTCAAGTGCAGCTTCTTGGTAGCCACATGTTTCCAGATAGGCTCTGTTTGTTGGCAGCAAACAGATGTGCAACTTCTTTAAGAAACTGCTTCCTGGTTTGAGTTGTCGGTAAGGATGGCTTTTTCAAAAGGTTCTGCTATGGAACACTTGAATGAGGTTTGTGTGCAGTTTACAAGCTGCCTGATGGTGGCCTGGAACCTCTGAGTCCCTAGAGTTGGGGCAGTAAGCATGGCTCCCAAAGCTGACAATGAACATAATTCTACTATGTTGGAAAGCCAAAGGGAGTGGAGTCAACAGCCAAAGCTGCAGCACTGGTCCTAGCCATTCCCATTTAACATTTTAAAAACTCCTTGATCCTGCCTCAAAGTGATTTGTCAGCTTTGTTGACTCCCTTGGGAAGCTTTACCTCCTCTGAAGAATGGATGGGGGATGGGGTGGGTGAAAATTGGGGAAAATGGGAAAAGGATGAAGGCATAAGTCACAAACAATGCCACCGCAGTTTGGAATTATGATTAATAGGGTAGTATTTATTTAAAGGGGAAAAAACTTAAAGATCACCGTCAGCCCTCTGCGCAACCAGGAAGGGAGTCTAGTCGCTGGCGGAGCAGGAAGTGAAAAGAGAGAAGAGAGGGAAGTGGCCGTGGCCGCTTTTTTAAAGGGAGAGAGACCACGCCCCAATGGGCTGGTATCTCAGCTGCTATAGGCTGGAGGAGCCGAAGGATCTCCCGCAACAGGAGGAGAGGGAATGGAAACTGGGATTGTTATATAAAATGATAAAAGATTGTTTTTTTTAAAATAAATAAATAACCACCCCAACCAACAACAAAATTCTCCTGCTCAGAAAATGATTACAGATACATGATAAAGATAGATTCAGACAAAAAGGCTCCTAAATGGGTCACAATGTATTTGATAAATAAGCATTGGCTTGGGAGAGAAAGGATAAAGGATAAAAAGAGTCATGGTTAAAAGAATAATTTAAAGATAATAAACTGATGTTTTTAAACAGGAAATAGAATAACAAAAATTATAATAAGCCATGCAAAGATAGTAAATACACAGAGTCTAGATTATGTATACTATTGTGGTTTTTGACTGTTAATAAGCAAACTTCAGAGAGACATTTGATTGTGGGAGCTGCTAATCTAAACCAACATAAAGGTATGTTGACTTCAAAATTTGGATCTAAGGATATATTTCTTTGGAAAAGAGGCTCTGCTTTTGTTTCCACAGAAGATAAGAAGTTGTGAATTCCTTCCAGGCTAATATTAGTTTAATCAAGTAAGACCCCCTGAGAGGTCTTCTCAGGAGCAATGGCCCAGGTGATCCAAAATCCAGAACAGCTTCAAGGCAACTGTCTGAGATAATGCAGTCTCACAGACTACTATAGCCAAGATTTAACCATAATTCTAAATTTTCTCAGGATTCTCAGAAGATTGTCAGCACCCACACTGAGTAGGAAGTAGGAAGTAGTAAAAAAAAGTATGCTGCCAAATTCCAAAATATTGTTTATACATTGTTTCTTTTCATCTAAAGGGGCTTAGTTATAGATGGCTAATGGTCATAGTCAATCTCTTTGTAAAGAAAAAAGGGGGATAAAATATAGAAATGATAAAAAACAGGTAGATTATTGAATCTACTTTAATTCAAAAAACAACTTTTAATATCAAAATACATTATATTGATATGTATTTTGGTTTACTGATATACATTTAAGGTCAATTTTGTTATACTATTTGTATCTTACTTTCGCTTGTGGTATTATGTTTATGCAGCTCATTTGAAATGTTATGTATAGTTAAAATGTGAAGTACTAGTCATCTATAATAGTCAAACTTATAGTCATGTTAGGTAGGTTTTCTAGATATGCAGAAATATGTTTTAAATGAATAGGTAATCTTCAAACATTTCGAAGACCTAAAGAATATGGCATTTAACATATTTAAGAACTTAGACTTTTCTCAACAGTGAGAGACATGTGCTTCTAGCAGCACCAATTACTTCAAGAGGATCATGGACATAGAAGCTCCTCATAGAGTTTGTTTTCAGTGTGGCAAGTCTAGCTATTTGGACAAGAAGCTGATCTTGCCTGGATTTATTGACAACATGCTGTTTAAATTGGACATATAGCACCCACAGAAAAATGACTTGTGGAACTTGCCAAAACAAGGTGAGACCATCCTTTAGGGTTCCTGATTCACAGAAGAAGCTGCCAAACATTCTGCAGGACACGGAAGAGAGTATCTGACAAATTTAGGGTTAGTCCTACAGATTATTGTTTCTCTGAAACATCTGCCAGACACCCTAGGTCTGTAGGCTATAGATAGAGGCCTCAACATTAAAGAAGAACTTTGGGTAACTGTCCAGGCAGCCAGATGTCTCTGTCATTTCTAGAGTTTTAGAAGTTGCTTGCAATGCCCTTCCTGTTTACTTGGGTAGTATTATATCTTTTGGGGTTCTTTGATGGAGTTGAAGACTATATAGTTATATTTTTCCTACTTCCCTGAGAAATTTGCTAGATACTCTAGGCCTGTAGGCTAAAGATGGATGCTCCAATGTTACAAAAGAACTTGGGTGACTATCCAAGCAACCAGATATCTTTGTCATTTCTAGAGTTTTGAAAATTGTTTACAATGTACTTCCCGGTTACTCAGGTAATATTATATGCTTCTGAGATCTTTGGTGGAATTAAAGACAAAATAGTTATAATTTCAGTTTCCCCTAGTTATGAAAAAAGATAAATTAGATATGAAACTTTAGACTCACAAAGATAGGATAGATGATAGAATATTTTGCAAAATGCAAATAGACTAAATAGTGTAACTATAATTCTTGCTTAATAGCTGTTTTGTTGTTTGTAATTTTACTGTATTAAAATGAAAACCATGTTTTTTGATTAGGCAAAAAAAGGGGAGATGATGTGGGATGCCCCTCTGTATACTATGAATATGATTTGTTACCAATGGTTAATGAAGAAGTTTATTTGGCCATTTGCCAGGCAGAATAGAGACAATAAGGAAATCCAAGCAAAAATAAAGGGAGAAAGAAGGAGGAGTTGGAGAGATGCCAGCAGCCATGGGGGAAGTAACATGTGGGGTAACAATCCATGAGCCTCATGGAAAAATATAGAATAATAAAAATGAGTTAATTTAAGTTGTAAATTATAATCTCTCTTGGGATTGGGCTTGAAGCTTTCATGCTGCATTCTAGCAAAGACCCTCACTGCATTCTAACTGTACGGAACCCTGACTAAACCTAACCTGAAAGTAATAAAATAATTTTCTCGATGGAGGAAATTTTAGTATACCATAATATTTAGGATGATGTATAGTTAAGGATCACTGAATTTTCCAAGATTAAGAGAAAGAGAAGAAAGTGGCGGATGCATGGAAAATGTGCACATAGCAATTATAGGTGAAGGCAGGGTAAGCATAGATAAAGTGTCTATAATTATTAGAGAGACTGGTACCATTAAGGCAAACCCAAGACTGCATAAACACAAAAGGAAAGGTGACATGAGAGGGCAGCACCCTACACGTCATGAAATACTATTGCAAGTTTGTTGCCTTGAGAAAATACAGATGCAGGCCTCCCTGCAGCATCCCTGAGTTTAGTCAGGTAGGTCCATGGAGTCCACTACAGCTGCTGAAGAAAACAGCTAGGCTACAGCTTGAGCAGGCAGAAGAGCTTCAAGAATGCAAGATGCAAGAATGAAGGTGCAATGGAGGCTTGCTTATGGAGAGCCACTGAGGCCATGTAGTGCAGAACGAATTTGGAATTCCTACAAATAAGTCCTGAGAGATAACCACATGCAACTATTAGCATGCAGCTTAAGTTGCAGTGGAGAAGTCAGCATTTTTGACATGTCAGAAATATGGTTCATTTGCCGGGCAATGGTGGCACATACCTTTAATCCCAGCACTAGAGAGGCAGAGGCTGGAGGATCTCTGTGAGTTGAAGCCTGGCCTGGTCTTCAAAAGCTAGTTCCAGGACAGGCTCCAAAGCTACACAGAAACCCTGTCTTGAAAACAAAACAAAAAACCATTCACACACAGAAAAAAATTCTAGTGGAACCACTCCAAAAGAAAAGTGATATGCAACACAAATAATAAAAACCCAGGGACTGATTTGGGGTTCAAGCTGAAGATCAAAGAAGCAAAGCAGCTAAGCCACTAGAGAGATCTTACCTCTACCAAGGGTCAGACAAAGGGGCAGTCCCACAGTGTTCCTCACTGGCCTCAGACTTCACACTTTGCAGAGTTCTGCCAGCCATATGGCTCCTGTCTCTGCCTCCCTAGTGCTGAGATTAAGGCTCACCTTTATCTGAACTCTGTTTCTCTTTTAGACAGATCCAATCTTCAGTAGCCCAGAGTGGTCTTGAACTTATAGGGATCCTTCTACCTCTGTCTCTCAATTCCTGGGACTAAAGGTGTTTGGCACCACTCTCTGGCCTATAAGGTAGACTAGGATGGCTGCTTTGCACTCTGATCTTCAGGCAAGCTTTATTTATTAAAACAAAAATAATATACCACTATAGTGATAAGCATCAAAAGCAACAGAGTTGTAAGAGCAAGGCTATGGAAGTCTGGTGGAGCCCAGAGGTGCCCCAAGAATCCCAGACACTGAATTAGGCTGTTTGGTATTTTCTCAGCTGCCTTTCAATCTTGTTTTGGTCTGACATTTCCTTGCCGTGCCCTTATTGCTTGCTTTTGGAATAGAAATGTTTACGCTGTGATATTGTATGTGGTGTACTCCATTCCAGACATTTTCTCAGGTAGCTAAAAGCACTAGGCTAGATAGACCATGAACCTGGGGGAAAAAACAATTACTACTGTTGTGATAAAGGAATATAGCAGTAAAATGATTCCTAACAGAGAATGGGCAGCATGTATAGGACCTGCACACACCTGGGCCAGGGAGGGTTCTGGTGCCAAGATGGGAACTAGATACAAATCCCCATTTCTAACCTATCTCTAACCGATAATGACTTGCAAGGGAAGTCTCCAAAGGAGTCTCACTGGGTATACAAGCCACACACACTTAAGAGCTCCCATGTCCCCATAGACAACAAACACTGAATTCAGTTGAAGTTTTGGGGGATTTTGTCTCAATGCTTTGTATGGCCTTACTTTTCTTCTTCTTCTTTTGTTTTTGTTTTGTATTGCTTTGTTTTATAGGTCTATTGCTTATATATTGTGGTTTCTGATCTTGTGTTCGTGTGGGGTTTTGTGTATGTGAATGTGTGTCTCTATTATCTGCATGTATTTCTCATGTTTTTTCTTTGACTCTTTTTTCTATTTGTTTTCTTCTATTCTGGCTTGTTTTGTTATTTTCTTATTAGTATAATTTTTATATGCCTGTTCTTTTTTTCATGAGAGATAGAAAGAATGGAAAGAGGTGGATTTTAGTGGGTAGGTGGGGAGATGAGGAGGGTATGAGAGGAACTGGCGGGGGGGAGGGAAATTGTAATCAGAACATATTATATAAAATACATTTTCATTAAAAAAGAATAATAATTATGATAAATTTTCATTGTAAAATAATTCTGAAATCATGGTGAATTTACTTTTGTGATGCTTTTTTTTTGTTGTACTATACCCCTCCCTTTATTTTTCTTTGCAATTTGTTTTTAAGTGCCTTGTTTGAAGAATGTTTTTGTTAAGGTTTTTGCAAAATCATTTAGAAGGATTTCATGGTAAGTAAATTATACTCTTTATGTATACTAAAAATCCATGTTTGTTTCCTCTAGAACACAAAGTTCTCTTATTCTGCACATTTGATCACTGCTTTGATGCCTGACTTATGATTTCATCTGGTCATATAATTAAGAGGAAGTCTTTTTTTTTTCAGTTCTGGAACCTTTAACTGTCTAGATTGTGCTTTGAGTGATAGCTTGCAACATCCACCACCATAATTTCCATGGCAACAGTTTCATATGGTAATCAGGAATGCAGTATGCAGTATTATGTGGCAGCATGAAGCTTCTCTGTTTCTTTGCTTCTTCTACCCCCCTCTCCCCCCTTTATATCATTATTGGTTAGGAGCCAAAGTTTATGAGCTTAATATAGCATTTCAGGAAGTTTTTATAGAAATCTGCTGCTTTGGTTTTTCAGAAGCAAGGTCAGCCAGAAACAAAGCCTTGGCAAATCGAACACTAGTCTCTAGGGTGACTTTTCTTTCCTCCTCTACTATGAGCTTTTCCCAGACTCAACGGTATTCTTCCATTAAGCAGCCAAACACATTGATTGGCTACCCTGGAGTTCCTTCTTCTCAGCAGTCCTTATTGCTTGTCAGACAGTCCCTTCCACAGAACCTAGGAGAATCAGGGGAAATGCTTTGCAAACACAGAGGCACATTTTATTCAGTCTGATGCCGGACTCTTCGTAATTATCTTCATTTCCTGTTGCTATAATAAAATACCTAAGGTTGAATAATTTATAAGGAAATTTGGTTTATTTTGGGTCAAAGTTCTAGAGGGTGAAAAGTACCAGGATACAGAGTAGGAAAGGAGCTCAAGCCTCGCCCCTGTTAGAAAACAAAAGAGTTAGGAAGTGGCAAAACACAACCCTCATTAGCTGTAACTACAGGCCCAAGAGGGTAAGAATCTACTCAGTGCCATGAGTAATAGTCCAGTCCCACCATAGTGGAGCAGTAGAACCTCCAATACCTTTAAAGCTCTCACTGCCTCCCAACACTATTCCTCTAGATCAAGTTTATTTTCTTCATTCTTTTCATTTTCAAACAGACTTATTTTTAATCATGTGTACTGTGTGTGTGGTGGGACATGCACACTAAATTCTAGTGCCCTGAGAGATCAGAGGATTTGGATCTTCCTGGAGTTGGAGATACAGGTGTGTGTGAGCCGCACAATATGGATGCTGCCAACTGAGCCACAGTCTTCTCCATAAACACTACACACTCATATTCACAAAGTCCATTTCTCCAGCCACTACAGAGTTTATGTGTGTGAAGTGTGTGTGTGTGTGTGTGTGCACGCATGCATAGTGTGTATGCGTGCAGTGTGGTATGTACTTATTGTGGCACACACGTTTCTGTATTTAGGGATATATACACCATGTACATACACTCAGAGATGACAGAGAACATTGGGTCTTCTGTTTTATCAGTCTTAGTCTTTTTCCTTTGTGACAGGGTCTCCCACTGAACCTAGTGCTAAGGTGATGGCCAGCAACCCCTAATGGTCTTGTCTCTATCTCCCAAAACTGTCATGGGCATACACAGAACTATGCTTAGGTTTTAGGTGGGTTGTGGTCTAGACCTCAGACCTTCAGCCTTGTGCAACAAGTCCAAATTTTTATATTGGTTTTGGAAGGCACAAATTATATTCAAATCATAGCTGTAATTCCACTTTTCCTGATAATGATGAATTTGACAGTCCAACTTAAGTATTTAGTATATGGCAGGCATCTCTGTCCCAATGGTGGCTATATGATCTAAGGTGGCTTGTTTCAACTCATTGGGAAGTACTTTTACTTCATGTATAAGGTAGAGGTTTTTGTTTTTTGTCTCATCCTGGCTTATATTAAAGAAGTCGTTTGAAGGTGAAAATATGAACACACAAATGGCAGAGCCAGAATGTTGGAAGAAAATATCCAAGACCTTGATTAATTCATGAGTGAAGTCCTTTTCTTTTTTAGAAGTCCCAAATATGAAGTTTAAAAATCACCTTAAAGTTTAAAAACATTTTAATTTGAGATGGTGTTATGATTGTGTGAATAATGACTCTGGTGTCTTGATAGGACTTGTATTAACTTTACAGGTTGCCTTGTATGGCATCGCATTTTCAGGGTATTATTTCTTCCAGCCCACTGATATTAAAGAACAGAGATAAAAGGAAAATATTCCATGTCTTTTACACGTGTTTTGCAATTTTTATTGTAGAGTTCTTTCACTCCACTATTAAACATATTCTCCCGTATCATACTTTTTGTAGCTTTATAAATGGAATTGTTCTCTTGATGGCTTTTTCAGATAGCTCACTATATTTTTATTTCATATATAAGGTAGGGATTTTTCTGTCTCATGAACAGATGTCTTTGTCATATATATGTGAGAAAATGAATCTTTTTGTGTGTGGACTTTTTATCTCGAAACTTGCCTGAGTTTCTTAGTTCCAACAGCTTTATGGTGAAGTTTTCAGGGCTTTCTCTATCAAGATCATGGAATCTCGGGCAGTGACAGTTTGACACAGTTCTAATTTAGATGATGTATCTTTTGACAAGATGATCTTGCCAGGACTACAGTGCTTTGCGAATTTGTTGTGAGTTTTTATCATGAGTGAGTTTTAGATTGTGTCGAATGTGTGTCTGGTTATATGATCATGTACTGTTTTTCTTTATCCTCCTTATGTGATACATTGCATTAACCAAATTTTGAATGTTGAACTAAATATAAATGCACTGAATAAATAAAAAAAATTAGTCATGTTCTACAATTTTTAAAAGCATGATTACTTTTGATTTACTATTTCTAAAGGTATTTCTTTACTTTTATATTCATAAAATATTTATCTTTATTCTTCTGGCAACACTTTTTAAAATGATTTTGGTTTTAGAGAGTAATATTTGCCTCAAAGAATGAGTCAGTATTCTCTGCTTATGCTTTCTGGAAGATATTATAAACAATTGGTGAGATTTAGTCTTTAAATGTTTAGTAGAAAAAAACAGTGAATGAATCTGAACTTAGTGCTTAGTGAATTTGAAGATTTTAAATTATTTACTAAATTTCTTTAATAAACACAGGAAAATTCAGTGTGTTTATTTATGCTATCATAAGTTTTCCAAACTGTATCTTTCAAGAAGTTGATCCATTTTTCCTAGGACAAAGGTTTGTAAAGGAAGATTTCCTTATTCATCCTATAATATCCATGGGATTAAGTAGCAAGGATCCTCATCGCATTGCTGATAGCAGTAGTTTGTGTCTTCTCATTTTTATTCATTTTTTTCTTACATACTTAGCCAGGGAACATTGATTTCATTGGTCTTTTCAAGATTCATCATAGAGGATGGATAGGTGTGTCAGTGGACAAATGCTTGTTTTATAAGTGCCTCAAAATCTCATGACCTGCTAAAAATCCTGGTAGGCATGGTGACCATCTGTAATTCTGGCACTGGAGAGGCAGAGAGAGGAAAACCCTGAAGCAAACTGTCCAGCTAAGATTAGCTGAGTCAGCAAGCTGTATATTCATTTAGTTATGCTAACTTAACAACAACAAAAAGAATTAAAGAGGACACATTGTTAACTTTGTGCCTCCACATGCATCATATACAGGCAAACATGCATATAAACATTCATAATACACACATAACACATATATACATACACAAACATATAAACACACATAACCAAACACATACCCAGTAAACACATACACATATATGAATGCATACACAAATATACAAACATACAAATACACATACATAAACCAAAACCAAACAGAAAAACTCACTGAATCTATGAATTTCCTGATTTTAATTTTCTTGTTATCAAGCCAGGTGGTGGCATAGGCCTTTAACAGGCATATCTCTGTGAATCTAAGGCCAGCCTGGTCTAGAGAATGAGTTCCAGGGTAGCTGGGGTTGTTACACAGAGAACCTTGGTCTCAAAAAACAAAAAAATTCCTTGTTACTGATAAACACATACACACGCACACACACACACACACACACACACACACACACACACACACACTCATTTCTTTGCTTCTGCTTTCATGGACTTAATTTGCTATGACTTTTCTTATTGTTTTTGCTTCCTAATTACCAATCATAGTTGACAGATTTTTGCTCTCTTCTTTTCCTCATACACTGACATGCTATTGTTTTAGGTACTCCCTATACATTTTGAAAAAAAATATTTTGTTGAAGTATTTCAGGTTTTTTGAGAAGTTTTTCTTTTACTTAAGTGTTAATTGGAAAAGTGTTTTCATATGTGAAGTGTGAACCCACAAAATTCTGTTTAGCAATTTATTAAGGGGTGAAATGGAAAAACAAATTCACAAATACAGAAAAAGTACATGCTGCCACTGATCCAGCTGCTATTGTCCTGTCGTTCTCCCAAGGGCAATGATGACCAACCACAAGGCTTGTTCCCGCTCTGACCATCCAAGGGAATGCAAGCAACCCTTCTTCTCCATTTTATCCATTCACATCTGAGGAGAAAACTCCACCCATGGCAAGTCACCCCAAAAGTCACTGGCTAAATGGATCGAGCTCCCACAATGTTCACCCCTTTCTCCCAATTAAGAAGGTTCTAATCCAAGCATAAACTATATATAGTAAGAACTATCAAGTATTGTCCAGAAGAAAGAAAAGATAATAACATAAACAAAAATGAAACTACAACCACCAAGAACAACATCAAGCATTAATAACATTATAATGTGTATTATCTTTGTATTTGGCAAAATTAAAGAAAATGCGCTATCATCTATTCTATCTTTGTGAGTCTACAGTTTCAAAGCTAATTTATCTTTTGTAGTCAGAGGTTGCTCATTCATTCCTGGCCACTGAGACCTGAAATAATCACATAGACCTTATTAATTAAAATACTGATTGGCCAATCACTTAAGTGTATTGCTAGCTAGCTCTTATATCTTAAATTAAGCCATTTCTATTATTTTATATTTTACCATGAGGCTCGTGGTTTACTGACAAGGTTCTGGCTGTTGGCTGACATCTTTCTCCTCTGGGGGCTACATGATTCATCTTTTCTTACCCAAATTGAGGAGTGATATGATAATATTGTGATCTGTATTCACTTTCTTTTTTCACCAATAATTTTGTCAGGTATTAAAGAATTATTCTGTCTATCTTGAGCTGCATTACAAGAACGATCCTGAGAACAGCATGGCAAATTCCAGTGATGGTACACAGAGGCATAGAATGCACACGTGGGCAGGCTACATGCTCCCTGATGGCAGCATGACCCCAAGAGTGAGGGAGGGGGAAAGAGTGACTCTCTCTGGTATTCCCACCATGTTGGAAAGCTGAGCAGGGTAGAGTCAGCTGCCAAAGTTGCTACTTTGGTCCTAGTTACACCCACTTAGCATTTAAAAACTCTCTGGATCAGAAAAAATTACAAATTCACCACAAGGACAGATTCAGACAAAAAGGTCTCTAAAGGGGTCACAATGTGTTTGATAAACATACACAGACTTGAGATAGAGAGCATAGAGGATAGACAGAGTGATAGATAAAAAGAATAATTTAAATATAATAAACTGATTTTTATAAAAAAAAGTAGAATAATAAAAAATTATAATAAGCCTTGTAAAGATGGAAAACATAATGAAAGTCTGGATTATATGTATTATTGTGTTAAAATTTTTGACTGTTAATGAGCTAACTGCAGGGAGACATTTGACTCTGTGGGCTACTAAGTTAAACCACCATATATATTTTAAATTTATCTTGACTTCAAAATTTAAGCCAAAGGATATGTTTGATGCTTTAGAAAAGAGGTTTTGCTTTTGTTTCCAGAGAAGATGAGAAGCTATAGATTCCTTCCAGGTCAATATGGTTTGATAGAGCAAGATCTCCTGAGAGGTCTCTGATAGAAATGATGTCCCAGGTGATCCAACATTCACAACAGCTTCAAGGCTACTAGTTGAGATGGACCAACCACAGAAAATACCAGTCAGGACGTGATCATAACTCTAAATTTTCTCAGGATCCCCATAAGATTACCAGTGCCCTCAATTAATAGGAAGTGGTATAGAAAACTATGCTCAAATTCCCAAAATATTGTTTAGAAATGTTTGCCTTAATTTAAAAGCCATTTGTTACAAATGGTTAGTGGTCATATTCAATCTCTTTCTAAAGAAAAAAGGGGGATATGATACAGAAATGAATATTTTATATCTGTATTGGTTTTGGCTTGTTGATATAAATTTAAGGTCAATTTTGCTATACTGTTTGTATATTTATACTTTTGTTTACTGTATTATGTTTATACAGCTCATTTAAAAATGTATGTATGGTTAAGGAATACAAATTAATAGTTATCTATACTAGTAAAAGATACTTATGTTATTTATGTTTTCTAGTTATGCAGAGATCTATTTTAAATGGATAGGTAACCTTCAAACACTTCAAAGGGCTACAGAATATGGCATTTAAAATGTTTTTAAGAACTTAGACTTTTCTCAACAGTGAGAGACGTCTCCTCCTGGCAGCACAAATTATTTCAAGAAGATGATGGATGTTGTCAAAGAAGCTCCTTATGGAAGTTCCTTTCAATGTGGCAAGGCTATCCACTTGGGCAACTGTTCTTGCCTGGACTTCTTGATAATATGCTCTATAAACTGAGCATGCAGGACATACAGAATAATTATTGATGAACTTGCCAAAACATGGTGGGATAATCCTTCAGGGTTCTTGCTTCATGAAGTAGTCTGCCAGATATTCTTCAGGACACAGAAGAAAGAAACTGATGAATTTTCTCAAAAGAGGCAGGACAGTCCTTCAAATTTCCTGCTTCTCTGAGAAATCTTCAAGATACTCTAGGTCTGTAGGCTGAACATGGATACCCCAATGTTACAGAAGAACTTGGGTGACTATGCAAGCATCCAGAAATGTCTGTCATTTTTAGAGTTTTGGAAATTTCTTATAATGTGCTTCTCTTTTACTCAGGTAATATTATATGCTTCTGAGATCTTTGATGAAATTGAAGACTAGATAGTTATAGTTTTCCCTCATTATGATAAAAGATAAATTAGATATGAAAGTTTAGAATCACAGTGATAGAATAGATGATAGAGCATTTTCTTTAGTTTTGTCAAATACAAAGAGACTAAATATCATAGTTGTAATTCTTGCTTGATAACTGTTTGGTTATATATAATTTTACAATGTTAAATTTAAACCTTCCTTTTTAGAGAGAAAAGGGGAAATGATGTCCTTCTGTATATTGCAAGTATGTGTTGCTCTTCTGGGTTGATGAATAAAGCTCCTTTGGCTTGTGGCAGGACAAAATATAGCTAGGTAGTAAATCCAAGCAGAGATACAGGTGAAGCCAAGTGCGGTTGAGAAAGATACCAGCTAACCACTGGAGCAGCAAGATGTACTAGAGAACAGATAATGCCATAAAGTCATCAGTCAATACACAGATGATTAGAAATGGGTTAATTTATATGTAAGAGCTAGTCAGTAATAACCCTGAGCAATTATAATTAATATTAAGTCTGAATGATTATTTTATAAATGGTTACAGGGACCAATGGGCAGGAGAGAAACCAGTCCAACGGGACTAGATTGGACAGAGAAAAGCTTCCAGCTCCACATGTGTCTTGAAGAATCGTATACCTTTCATCTTGTTATTCAATGGGCATTAATTGTTTAATTGTTGCTAATTTTAGTTTGTACAAATTGTTGTTTAGTACATTTTAAAAGGTTATTTATGCTACCATGAACTTATTCATTATTTAAAGCTGTTTTGCTTATGAAGTTTAAGTTGAAGATGCATGTCACTATTTTTGTTTCTGGAAATCTTTGAAGTTCTTGCAAAGCAGTTTAATCTCTCAAGGTTTGCTCCTATGAACTACTACCTATTGCTCTATTTTTTTCTATTTTTATATTTTTATATTTGAGAATATAATATACTCACAATATCTCACCCTTCCCTTTCCTCCCTCCAAATCCTCCCATATAAGCACTTCTTTGTTTTTCATCAATTGTTATTTTATGCATGTATGTATTTGTACATTCATATATATAAATATAACCTGTTGAGTCCATATAGTACTCAGAATATTGTCTGGAATGTGCCAGATGCTTTACTGAATGTTATAAATAAATAAGTTCATTGTTTTATGATCTTTCAGTAGTTTTTTTAAAAAGCAGTTTCAACTACAGAACATTTTTAGGTATGTGGGATTGCTGATACAGAAATTTTGTGGGTTTAAAGAACATTGATGCATTTAGATTTAGATGCAATCATTTCACTGTTGCAAAGCAGAGAAAGTAGGTTGATAAACATCAGCAAAACAAAAACTTATAAAAATCTATAAACAGTATCAGACAATGAAAAAATCTTCTGCTGCCATAACAGTTTTATGTTATTATTATTATCCTTAGCAATGACTTTACATTATAACCTCTTATAATAACGAAGACCATTTTCATGACAATGTATAAGATCTTTCTCTCTTGTATGATATGAAGTTATTAAAAGATCAAAATCACTCTCCAAACTACAGAAAAAGAAACTAGAAAATATTGTCCAAACATGCTTATGCACAGTAATTATACATTTTAAAAGTAGCACATATGAAGTCTGGCACTTTTCTTCTTTTGAAATTAAGGAAGGTTGGATAAAGTTGCTAATGCCATATATATATCCTTCCAGGGAGATACATGCATACATGTACGAGCTCCTTCACACAGGACATAAATTCCCGTTAGTTCTTCTCTTGTTGAGAAACTTCTGCAGGGCACAACTTAGCTATATAGGAAGCTTCTGTCATACCTGTTCTTAGAGATGGACTGGGTGTCAAATATGGAAGTAACTGTGCACTAGTGATACATATTATACTTGAAACTAAATATTCAACTCCCTGACACTCCTTATGTAAGTGTACACTTACTGTGTTGTTATTATTACTTGTAGAAACAATTTTAATTCTGCATGAAAGGTCAGTGTGATCCAGTGGAAATTCACTTTAATTATGATTTCTTCAAGAGCAGCTAAAGTTTGGTTTTGACAGCCATTTGGAGTATAGTAAGTAATAGGATGCGCTCACACAATGCATTATGGTTTGGCAAATCAATCTGCAGCAAAGTTCAGCAGGACCACAACAGAGGAGAAAGAATGAAACTAATGGAAGATATAGCAGTTACTTCACTTTTAGAAAGATGCCTTTGTTCTTTCACCATGCTGGAGATTTCTTTGATTATGTGATGCCTTCTTATTTTTCTACTGCTGAGTAAAGTTTTCTTCACTTTCTAATCTCTCTTCAAAAGGGTTCTTAATATATTATCACTACAACTTCAGATAACAGTGTGTCTGCATGCCTGTGTGCTGGCGAAACTATTATTGTTGCTATTACTGGCTCTTATCCCTTGCTTCATTTAGGTCCAGGTTTGTAGCTTTTTCTTGCAGGTCACTCAAGGCTCCTTCGTAGCACCTCTTACTTCTCCATTGTGACAAAATGTCACAACCAAGGCAGTCTATTAAAAAAACATTCAATTGGATTTATAATTTCAGAGGGTTAGAATCCATGATGGTGGGACAATGGCATGGTGACAAGAAGAGCTTGGAACTCATCTTGACGTACAAGTTAGGAGTCAGAGACAGAATAATGGGAATGGTGTAGGTCTTTCAAAACTTCAAAGCTAACCCTAGTGACACACCTCTTCCAACAAGTCCACACCTCCTAATCCTTCCCAAACAGTTTTACCAACTGGGAACCAACTAGTCAAACTTAGCAAATTAAGGATATCACCATACACCCACGCACTAGTGAGAAGCAACAATTACTGGGAATAGTGTAAGTCTATTTTACCCATGCTCGGTTAGAAACAATGCGAGTGAAGACCAAAATGACCAGTGCATGAGCTTTGCTCAGTGTGCATTTCTGCCACAAGAAGAATCACCTCAGTGCCTCCCAAAACCAAAAATCATCGAGCCTTCATGGGTCTTGTCAGCTGGAATCAGTAGCCAGCTTCTTCGTACAGTTCATAAACAATCACTAGCTTTCGTCTGGTTAAACAGCTTCTGCGGGACAGTGATCAGTCAGGCACAAAAGTCCCAGCTTACCTGTACCCGATGATGGGCTTAATGTCAAGACAAATTCAGATGTGGAAGCATATGAGTGCTCACGATTACTTGTGAAAGGTCCATCTAGCTTTGCACAACTTCAGAGGTGGAGATGGTGTTCCAACTGAATTTTGGTGTTTCTATGGATTCTTCCTCACACCAGCATGCAATTGAAGATAAGTAGTCCTCCAGAGAAGGAAAACCTTGCACTGTCTGTGAAGCAATGCTCCTAAAACACACATTCTGATTAAGCCCACTCTAGTCTCAAAAGGATGTGCATACACACTTTTTCTAGGGTACGGTCTCTGGTTCTGCCTATCACTGTGACTAATTAACAACTACATACACCATATAAACCTGGATGTCATCATACAGACTTTCATAACATACTCCAGACATCACTGAAGGAAAGACAACCTGCAGCCCTGCTCAGAGAGGATTAAAGAGACCATCTCCCAAACCCTCTTAACAGCTCGGTCTAGCTAGTGGTTCCACCAGACTAGGTAGTATAAAAGTAAGACCATTTAACTGCAGAAAAGAGGCAGCAACAGCCAAAGTACTAAGTGTAAATACCAAGATCTCCTATGGGTAATGATTAACAACTGGCCCATCTCAGGCAACACTAGATGCATAATATAGCGAAATCTATATTTGTAATAAAGAAATAGTCCTACTGAAGAACACCTGCAAAAGAGAGAGGATGTATATTTCTTAAATGGCAGGCATCAATTTTAGGAAAATAAGATTTAGAGATCAAGGGATGGCTGGAGAAGTGGCTCCACAGTTCAGAAAGTGTACTGCTCTGGCAGCAGATTTGTGACAGGCAGCTCCCATGTACCTAAAGCCATCTCCATGGAGTATAATACGTTTGTTTGGTCTCCAGGAACACCAGGAATGAATGTAGCATATAGGCATACATATATAAAAAAATAGGGAAAAATCCTTAGTGTATGTAGATTAAATTTCCCAGTACAGAGGCATACAGAATACACAAGGATTAGAGAACTAGATCTGGTCATATGTTGCATATAGTCACTTTGCTAGTGAATCCTCATATACAGAGAATAAAAATGAAAAATGAAGAAAGATCAATATCAATGAAATTTGAAAGAGAACAAGAATAGCTTCACTTACATCAGGAAAACACACTTTTAAAAAACTGGGAAAGGACACAGGGAAGGTCATTATACAATGATAAAGAAATAGAAATATACATGGTCACGGTATTGCAACAACTAGATTCAAAAAGCAATCACTAAATGATCTGAAGAGAGGTGTGGACCTCAGCGAGGGACTGCAGTGTCTGACTTTTAACAATGGATAGCGAGTCTCTGGTGCAGAAAAAAATCACTGAAGAAAATTGTGTGCTAGAATCAGGTATTGAAACAAATGAATCTGCTAGATACATGGACTCCACCCTAGAATAGCAGACTATATATATAATCTCGTCCGTGCACAATTCACATTCCCAATGAGCTATAAGTCTACAAGACAGATATTAAAATATTTATAAAGATTGAAATCATATCAAGTAACTTTTCAGATCACAAAGAGGTATATATAAAGGCATAAATAATTAAATCTCAGAAACTATGTATACATTATAAGGTTAGCATGTTCTAAAATTATAAATGACCCACAGCATTCATTTTTAAAAGTTATGGAGACAGATTTGAGCAAAATTAAAGTGTAAAGACAACATGTCTGAAGTTATTGAATGCAGGGATAGTTCTAAATAACGTGATGAGCACCCATATGCAGAAAGAACAAAGATCACAAAAAATACAAATTTATACTAGAATAACAGCAAGCTAAGCAAAAAGTTAGCAGAAGGAAGAAATTAATGAAGGTCAGAGTAGAATCAAGCAAAGTGGAAGATGGAAAACAGAGAAAAAAATATTTTCTTCAGTAGAGAAGATCATGGTGGGTGCTCATGGGTGGTGTCATGCATGCCTGTAAATGTGGGCATCACTAATTAGATTTAGTGGGTTGTTAAAACAGAAGGAGGAGGCAAGAAGGCAGAGAAGATGAAGAAGAATAAAAATTATAAAAAGAAGACAGGAGGATGAAGAATGGGAAAACAAGATTGGTAGGGGTGTGGGGGGAGGAATTGGATGGGAGACTGGAAGGTGGAAATATTCTAAATATACTGTGTTAATATATAAAATTACCAAATAACAAATAAAAATTTAACAAAACCACCCAAACTGAGGTTTGGTAAAGTAACAGCAGAAAAGTTCTTTGTCAAATTAATGAAGAAAAGTTTGAAGACTGCTTATTTGTGATGAAAATTTTAAAAGAAGATATAAAAACTGACACCATCAAAATTCGAAAGATAATAAGAAGTTACTCTCACAATGCTACAACATATTTGGTGACCTAATGAAATATTGATATATTCCTAAATATACAATTAAATTTCAAAAGGTTAAAGACCCAAATATAAGATATGAACTATATATAAATAGACAAAAACACAGGCAGAATTTCTAGACATTGACTCAGAAAAATAATTTTCTGGTTAGGCCTCCAAAAGCATAGTGAACAGAAACATTGATAAATGCGAGTGAATTCTGGTTTCTGCATAGCAAAGAAGCAGCAGGGGAAAGAATCAGCTGACAGAATATGGAGAAGTATTTACCAACTTCTCCTTTGACAGTGGGTTAATAACTAGGATATATAAATAACTCAAAAAATTAAAAGGTTATCCAGTTAAAATGGGTGATCTGAAAAGACACTTCTTTGCTCATGAATTTTTGCATGTTTATATGCTTAGATGTGGGCTCTCATCTATGGGTGAGGGCATGTATGCAAGTGTATACACGTCTGAGGATGCATGTATCTTTCCCAATTGTGTTCCACCTTATATTTTGATGCAGTTTATGTTGAATCTAAAGCTCACCAATACAGTCAGCCTGGCCAATCAGCTTGCTCTGTGGACTCACTGTCTTTTGATCCTATATGGGGGAATTACAACCTAGCCACCACACCGACCCAACTTGAGAATCTGAAATGCAGTCATTGGGTGAGATACACCTTACCTGATGAACCCTGTTTTCGATCCTGAATAGGCATTTCTCAAAGAAAAATGTAAATGAAAAAATACATGATGAAAAATTTCTCAATATACATAGTCATCAGGGAAGCTTAATTCAAATCAACAAAATACTATGTTATAATGGATATTAGAAAACAACTAAGAATTTTGCTGAGGGTATGGAGAATGGACACATTACTAATGAAAATGGAAATTACTACCATCATCATGAGAAGAGTATGGGAGATTCCGAAAACATTTAAGAACAAAACAATCTGCTCTCCAAGTTCTAATAAATGCACAGATGAGCAAAATCAGTCTACAAAGAGCTATATACACACACTTATTCATCATAGCCCTCCTCTCAGAAGTGATGGAAGAGATGGATTCAGCCTAGTTATTCATTGACAGAGAATATACTATATATGTGTGTGTGTGTGTATGTATATGTGTGTACATACATGCATATTACAAAGAAGATGGTATACATGTAAAAGGAATGCCATTCGCCTATAAAGGAGAACCAAATAATTTCATTTTAGACAATATATAGAACTGGAGGCAATTACATTAGTGAATTATGTCAGACACCGAAAGGCAAGCAGCATATATTCTCCCGCAGAAACCTAACATAAGGTCAGAAAGGAAATATCACATTCATCACTAGAGACTTGAAAGTGGATATGGGGTCAGAGTACAAATTAAAAAGGAAAAGTGAGGCTGAGCTTGGTCGTTGCATGTTACATACATGCACAGAACCACATACTTTGAACTTAATGATTGTGTAAATGAACATTATCAGTGACACATTGTAAAACCCTGCAAACAGGTTTGTGTGAGGAAACAATAGTTTTCCTTACATGATGAAATAAAATAACAACATTCTCTCAGTTAGAAGCAAAAAATAGAACTGAGCATAGTAGCACAAGCTTATAACTCCAGGTACTGGGGCATTGATGAAGGAGGATCATCTGTTCAAATCCACTTTAATTACGTAAAGCAACCTCCCTCAAATAATCAAATAAATAGCTAAATACATCTTCTCAAACTCTTTGGAAGAAAGTTAACATGGAATGATTTTTGTCAATTTTTTCTATAAGGCTAATACCATCAAACACTACACTCATATTAGAATACTACAAAATACAAAAACTATGGGCATTACCTTGCATTTCTATCAACAAACTATGAAAAATTTTAATTGAATAGCAAGTACATCAGAAGTACTCGCCATAATCTAGTACAGTATATCCTAAGGTTCAAAGATGGCTCCACCCCACACTGGAACACTGGACTGAGCTCCCAAAGTCCCAATGAGGAACAGAAGGAGGGAGAAGATGAGCAAGGAAGTCAGGACCA
>NW_004949120.1:894528-910782 GCF_000317375.1 Microtus ochrogaster
AAATCAATAAAATAAAAAATAAAAATAAAAAAAAGAATATCTCAAAAATGCAGTGTTGATTTATAGACTAGTCATTATCAATAGAAGAGATATCGGCATGCGGTTTTGTGCTGCTTTGAAGGAATACCTGAGGTTTGGTACTGCGTAAAGAAAAAAAATTATATATCTCAAGTTTTGGAGGCTGAAAACCCAAAGTCCATGATGCTGGCTCTTGGTCTGTTTACCAGGGCCGAATTACATCATGTCAGATGGCATGTTGCAGGCAATATGTCCTGTGACGACATCACATGGTAAGATAAGAAGCCAGAGACCAGGAATTAGATTTAGTCTAAACAACCCTATTGTGGGAACCAATCGCATCTTCTACTAATTCTTTTCCAGGAAATTTCCACAAATATCTTTGAAATTTCATTATACTCTACCTCTTAAAGGTCTTATTAATTGCTAATGCTGCCAAATTGGGATCATGCTTTTAATGTCTGAGCTTTTGAGGTCCAACCTATTGAAATTGTAGCAAATATTCTATGCCAGGTACATATGGTAAGCCTGTGTCTGAAGTCTCAACACCAAAAACACTGGCTGTTCTTTAAGAATGGGTCAGCACAAGAATGTCCATTTCCACTGATTCTGTTAAATATGGTAATAAATGTGCTAGCCAGAGTTGTTAGGTGAGAGACATAAAGAAAAGGCATGCTAATAAGAAAGAAAAAGGTGACATTTCTTTCTATTTTCCGATAATATTATTTTTATACAGAAGATTCACAGGTGCGAAGTCCACAAGAAGGGTCCATAAAGTCCATCTAACTTGTTTACCTCAGAGCCCGCTGTGGGTCAATGGTCAACGAACTCTTGCCTCTATTTCCCTGCTCCTGCTGCCTCTTGCTTTAGCATCTGATGTCAAACTACATACAACCACTGGGATAATAATGGCATGACTAATCAAGCAGCCCAGTATTCCTGTGAGTGAAGTGCCCTGGGGCAAACAGCCTGAGCTACCTTGAATTGTCATGCATTTCTGGGAGTGAACTGACCTAGGAAAACAGTTGTTTGGCTGCCCACTGCAGTGATAGCCTTCTCCACAGACATAGGTTTCAGCAGCCCCCTGCTTCCAAAGTAAATTTCATATGCCTTGGGGCTAAAACAGTTTACCAGGGTGTCATCGCCTTGGCTGAGCTGAGCTGAGCCAAGTTGAGCTCAGTATTGTAAGACTGACATTACAGGGTACCCCCAATGTGTTAGGGAAACTGGGCATTGGTTAAACTGCGAACCTTTTCCCACACGTGGAACAAGTCTTGTACCCCGTTCTCTTAGAGACAGTTCTTTGATGCTCTCTGATTACAAGCACCCACCTAATGCCTGAAACATCATTCTGGGGGCTTTGATGATGCTACATCTTAGCTTACAGAGTCTGGGATTCAACTGTATTCTAATATTCCAATGTCCAGAATTATCACTACCCAGAGCTTCATCCTCTAAGACCCAAGTTCCTCCAACGCCCTGTTGGGTTTTGTTTCCAAATTACAGCTCTGACCTGATTATTTGTTTGAACCTCCAGTCCTCTCCACGGTCAAGCCAGTACTCTATCCTGACCCCTGGTGTCAGAGTTGTGCTACAATCTGCGTCTGTCAAGGAGTGCTGAGCTGCAATATGGTGATTCAGGATCTCAGATGTCAGCTCTGCACACCATCTGCATTTGAACTTGTCTCAGAGTGTGACGCTTGCACACCAAAACTGAGTAGAGACTAGGTATATGAAACAAAGGATACTTGTTTTATGGCTGTTTAGATCACCTGCACCAGATAATCTGGCTCTCTTGAACTCCTTGTAGGCTTTATGAAAACTAATACCAAGAGGAGCTACGTTTCTTAAGTCTTCCTACTATGGAGAAAATGAGTATGCACCTCCCCCCCCCCAAATCTGTTGACACCAAGAACATTATCATGCCATTGTCACTGGCATTGGTTTTACAGCTATGTCACTGAGGAGACCATAGTCACAGTTGGCTTTGACCACAGCTGCCCAGAGGCCACACCTCTTCATCATCTGTTTGGAATTAGAGGTTTCACAACCTTCCAAGGAAGTACTGTAAGGCCAATTTTCAGGTGAACATCTCTCTACGAAAGACACTGTTAGGAATAGGTGATCTTCAGGTTCACCAACATCAAGGAAGGAATACAAAGTGTAAGATGCAGAGAAGTACAGCATCACAAAAGGGTGTGGAAATTCTCTAGTGGCTGACCACAAAGGAAGGAGAATTTATCAGTTACCTGAAAGGAATTCAAAATAGTGATACAAAAGAAGCTTTAGGTATAAATGAAATCCAGAAAAAAAATTATGATAGAGGAGAGTATGTACCTCTCAGCATGGGAAAAAAAATCACCAAGTAAAGCATGCAGAATAAGCAAGAGCTGGAACCTTCTTCTAAGATTTGGAATAGGGCAAGAATGAAGTTGGCTGGATATGGAGGTGTAGAAGGACTGGGAAGTGCCAGGGGAAGGTAAAACATGATCAAAATATATTGTATAAAACTATTTAAATGAAAAAGCACTGATTTTCACTTCTGTTTAACACAGAAGTCCCATCAGAGTACCTAGGCAAGAAAACGGAATAAATACATGTGAGTGGCAAGGAGGAAATACAATTTTCTCTTTTTTTGCAAATTTTTAAGTTTTTAAGATATTTAAAATTTTTAAGTTTTCATGAGAAGACTATCTGAAATAATAAATCCAATAAAGTTGCAGAATGTAAAACTACCATGAAGAATAGTATTTTATATGCTGAAAGTGAACTCTCTGGAAATAGAATCCAACAAAATAATTCATTTATAATAGTAACTAAAAAGATGTCTATGGAGGAAGTTAAAGGTTTCTAGGCAAAACTGATAAAGCAGTAACAAAAAGAAGTGAAGTTCACACAAATGAAAAGATATTCCATATTCATTGTTTAGGAAAAATTCTACTACCAACATTTCCACACTACTTAAAATTATTCATAGACTTACTAAAATCCTTATCAAAACACTAAGGATATATATTGTTTACAGAAAAAGAAAAATTCTGAAATCTGTTTGAAAACACAGAAAAATCTGAAAAGTCAATGAAATTTTGTGGAAGCAACACCGAATTATCTTCCAACATTCCAAAACAAAGTTAGAATCACACTCAAAATACACCAGAAAGCTATAGTAAATAAATATGTGGCTCAAAAGAAGACCCACAGAGTGGAGCAGTAGAAAATATGGACCAGAAGTAAATCCATACACGTGTAATTGGTTGATTCCAGACAAAGGTGACAAACACCTCCACTGGAGAAGAATGGTATTAGAGAGAAAAGGCTCTAAGGAGTGGAGTGCCCATATGCAGGAGTTAGTGCCTTATTCCACACTGAATCCAACAATCAACTCAAAGTGGATTAAGGGCTTAAATTTAAGACTTGAAACTATGAAAGTGCTTCAAGAGAAACAGGGAAATAAAACATAGAGAAATTGAATACTATCTAAGTGCAAAGTTTCTGCATAGCAAAGGAAATAAAGCAGGAGGGATGGTGGGAAGGGAAAATGATGTAAATATAATATAAAAAACTGTAGAAACAATATATTGTATGAGAGAAAGTAGCACCAACTATAAATTTAACATGAGGTCTGTCTTATTTGCACATGGAATCAACAGCAGAAATGAACAATAACTTAGAACAATTCAGTTTATAAATCAGGCACAGGCTGGAGATGAGTTCTGTGGTACAACATATGTTCTGAAAGCAAGAGGATTTGGGTTTTATCCCTCAGGGTAAAGGGAAGAGAGGGAACAACCCATATAAACATTTACTTACAAATATGATATGATAGTCAACTGACATATGAGATATTCTCAGTGTCACTAGTAATCAGAGAAGCAGATTAAAATCATGCCCAATATCAAGAAGTAGGGAACAAGAAGTAGGGGTAAGGAATATTGCAAGAGCCGGCACTCAGGGAGGACTACGTGGAAAGGTCCCTGGTCAGGATAGTTTTTTCCATGAATTCATAGGCTCACAGCAGCTGCCATTGCCTGTCCAAGACTTGCCCAAGTCCAAGACGGTCACCATTCCCACAAGGAAGTGGAAGAGGCTCAAGGGGAGCCAATCCTAATGTGAAGCTATTGGCAGCTGATGACTACTGTTTTAGAATTGGTCTTCATAATCTTATTTGTACACAACTAGCATATTATAGTGGAAGATAGAGGACAATGACTGTTAAATATATAGAAATTTTAATATACAGATCAGATACAAATTTCTAAAACAAGGTGGTCATATCTTACCCATAGATGTTCAACTCACCTAAGTTCAATTAAGCTCTAAAATGGGTTAAAATATTAACACAGTTATGAAAAGTGAATCAGATACTTATAAATGCAATACTTGACATATAGCAATATTATACTAAGATTGAATACAAGTTTTAATATATGCCAGAGCTCCTCGTCTTGGATTGTACAGAATTACTGAGGATGTTTTCAGTTAATTAAATTATTTTTCTTTCTGTCAAAAAATTACAGCAGCATGTCTGAGGATGGTGTGTAACATGGGTATGTTTTGAAATTCCTCAGATGGCTTTGATGTATTGATGTTTAACAGTGACTGATATATGTGTGAAATATGTAAAGAAAAGATTAGATGGAATGCATCCTTGCATTCCATAGATACTGTCAATGTAGCAAATGTAGACCTGCCCAAGACATAGGAGAGAGGCCTTTGGTGATCACTACTGTGGTAGCCGTTTTTCAGTAGCTAAGGTCGTCCAGAACTTATATTGAAGAATCTACTTTAACCTGGTAAGGTCAAGATGCTATGTTGAATTCTTTGATCTCTGTTTTTCATATTTCTGGTGCAATTTTGGTTTAGAAAAATGCACAGAAAAACAATAAACTTTTGGAACTGTGACTGATATTTAAGAAATGTGGCATTCTTCCAGAGAGTAAGCCAACATGGATTTTAGTCCCTTGAGACTTCATTATAAGTTTATACTTGGTTGCTGCTTCCTTGATTACTTTTCTGAGTACAGAACAGACTCAGCATTAGATGATGAGAGGCTTTTCCCTAAATGAAGGCCTAAGGGGCTGCCATGGCAGTCCTAAGTTTGAGATAGGCAGTTCTAAGCCCTGGTCTCTCTACTCACCTGATCCTAATGCTATTGTCTGGATGACTAGAGAAATGCTAGCCATCTGCAGGACCTTTCCACATCTTGTCATTGTGCTTTACTAACGCTCAGTGCAGAGAGGCTCAGCACCTAAAATGACATGACTAGGATAACTAAAGCCAGACCTTTCCTGAGTGTGCTAGGTTAACATCATTTTTTTTGAGACAGGATATTACTATGCAGCACAGACAACACTCCCTCAGCCTCACATGTGCTGTTAAGGCAGGTGTGCCCCACCACACTCTGCTTTGTACACTGGATTGTGATTACTCTTCTGCTTCTGTCATTGAAGGAAGAGTATAGTATTTTTTTTCACGGTCTCTAATCTTTTGCATTCCATCTTTAACGATGGCAAGAGTTTCAAGCATATAATTAAAGATGGAAGAAGAGAGAAATACAGTAGTTATGCCCATGAGGAGAGTGAAAGTTGAGTGTTGGATAGTGAAAGGAGAGTTAAAAGACAATAAATGATGAGAGGGAATAGAGTAGAGAATGACCATAAAGAAAAAACACAAGCTGTAGCCATGTCTAGTGAACCACTTGTACTTTTCTTCCTAGAAGCCCTATCCTTTGCTACCACCTTCAAGAAGAGTTCTCGCATGGAACTTTCCCTAGTCAAGATTCCTGACACCCTGCAGGATCCATAGCTACAGACATAACTAACAAAGTTTATCAGGGCTCTTCCTGGAGACTGATATTGACAATGAAATCATACATGAATGATGGCAGACTCTCATCCCTAAGAGATTGTACTTCCTAGGATGAAACCACACAGAGTCAGAAAAACAGGGAAAAAGAAATCTTATGGTTCTGTGGAGTCTAGACCTATCCTACTTCTCAGTCATCCCCCCAAAAATTGAACTGGTTTCCTCTATTACCAAGCTAGGTAAGCTTGCTGTCATAAAAAATATGATCTATTTCACCATTCTGACAAGAATTATTCCTCCACAGGCACCAGCAATAGAATAGTTTCCAGCTAGACTCACCTTGAATAGGCTGCGTCTCCTTACAGCAATGATTTCTCTGGAACTAGTCCCTTTGTAGGCATTTCGCTGTAGTCATGCCTCACATTTATTCTGCCCCTGTCAGAATAATAGCTCCTCGGGTGCATTCCAGATTTTGACCCAGAACACCCAAGCACAGGTGGGACACAGGGGTTTTTCTACCCAATTTCATTCTTTTCAACAGAGGCCACCTTGTTAAAGCCTTCCTGGAAAATGGAGCGTGTGTAAAGGCTAAAGGAAAGAGGAGTCGGCCCTGAAGAAATAACTGCATATAATGAATGGAAGCCCTCCTTGACCCATTCTCTTTCCTCTCCCTGGCAAGACTGCTTTAGATCCAAGAACTGAAATAATGCATTAGACATATCCTCAGGAGGCAGTGGAGGCTCTTTTGAAGGAGACATGTTATAGATTATTGTGGGTGGGTAGTGCTAATTGTGTGTTTTTGAAGAATACTGAAAATAGGTTTTAGAGAAATTTGACACATTTCTTCACATACAACCTGATGTTAGGTAGATTAAATAGATGTATACTGTTCCTGGGATGATTAAGAGGAACATTGCACAACAGACAAATGTCCTCAACAGTCTGGGCCAGGGAGAGCCATGCCATTCTAAGTCCTGAATCTTAGGCAGGAGTGACACCCCTTTACTGTGCACATATGCAAAGACTGAAGATTGTCTGTTTTTCACAGATTGGGGGGGGGGATCACTGAATATCAGAACAGAATTAGACACAAAGCATCCCTGTCATGTGTGTCCTAACATGTGCATCATGCTACAGTTAAGAAAATGGCTAAAGTCATCTGTAGTACCATATCGGTTGATATGGGGGAACATATTTGCATTTTTACATATGTGCATAGTCATACTCCTTCTCAGTATGAATAAACACATAAAACTTGGAGAAATCTACCTGGTTTTCAGCTGGAAGCTTCCTCCATACTGGCTACTGTTTGCAGTGCTGGAAGCTGTACACACTACAGGAAGAGAGAAGTAATCATGGATCAGCTATGTACCCTATGACGTAGAGTAAAGATAGATCTATCTAATAATGGAATAGTGGCACTAATGCTGTGGGAGTAACCAATCACTTTTGATTGATTTAAGATTTGTTTTGTGGGATAGAATTCCTACCTGACACTGTCAAGTAGACGAAGACCCTGTAGTTAGATAAATCGTGGACCTAGGGCTTAAAATACATAGCGATAAAATAATTTGCAATGACATATTTCCATACCTACAGATCAATGCATCTCTCAAATCTCAATAGAGAGCCTGCTTCTTTTAAGTGGATGATAATTAGCACAAAGACATATAACTGGTTAATGCATAGAGAATAAGAGACATGACGATACTCAGCCCTAAATGGTATATCTGAAACGCAGCCCTCCCATCTAAATCTCAGGGATCAAAACAAAAGAAGGGATAGAGAGAGCATAAAAGCTAGAGTTAGTGGCTGATTTTAAGGAAACAGTGTTTTCCAGTCACATGAGAACAGATAAATATAGGGACGCACAGTGTTTGTGATAGTCTGCATGAAACCTATGAAAGGTCCAGGCAGACAAAAATCTCAACATGGAGGAGGGGATGTGGGATCAAAGTCCCATCCATAGCTAAGGAGTTATTGGAATTTAATAGCTGCTGGGAAAGGGAAAGCCAGTTTTCTTCAGTGGAGTGACATCTGGTATATAAACCACAATCAAGGTCAGGGCCCACACTTAGAAGTGTGAACTAACAAAAACGAGAACTGGGGGCTTTTTTTGTATGTTTGTTTGTTTTTTATTAGAGAGTGGAGAGGGAGCTAATGAGGCTGAGAGGGTAGAGAGGTACAGGAGAATCTGGGAAGAGTTGGAAAGGGGGAATGGATGTGATCAATACACATTATATGGAGTTTTCAAAGAATACATAAAATACTATTTAATTATAAACATATAACTTCACAAATCATTGTCTCATTCCAGAAGTAATTTCTTATCAATCTCACCATCATCATTCTTACTGACTCACTACATTCATGTCTCTCCTGCAGTTTCAGATGATGTTCTTAGTCTTCTTCCGTCTACCTCCAACTTCTAGAGCATTTGTTACAACACAGGAACTAAATGATATTGGCAGAGAGCCAAAACCAAAGAAACAAACCATCCAAACAATTCAGATCACCCAGTTTCTCTGCCCAGTCCCCCCTAGCTGTTCCTGTGTCATTCAGAGTCCACACAAATGTCCATATAGTTTGTTTGCAACCGTGTGTTATTATGCAACCTTTCCCCGAATCTGAATTCAGTTATCCCCCCGGTTATTCAACACAGATGGGAGCCCCTGCTGCTTTGCACATGAGCACTGGTATACATCAGAAACTAGCTGTATACCTACAGCTCCTCTCAGTCTCTTCCTGGTAGTCTGGTAGACTCCTTACACATATACTACCTCCCTGTGTTGAAGACAAGGCAGAAATGAACAAGCTCTTCTGAGCAGTTTCATAGTGGTGCCAGGAAATAAAGGTGCCTGAATAGTTTCAGAGAAGAACTGGGAGGGGGAGATTATGGGACCCCAAAGGACTGTGGGAGTGCTGAGAAGGCAGGAATCAGCAAATTGTGAAACTGCAGAAAGCAAAATGCTGCAGAAGAACCAAGCTGAGAAAAAAAAAAAGGACTAAAGACCCTAGTGCTGGAAGAATTCTCAAGCTACTGAGAGACGCCATTCAGAGTGACTGAGAGCCTAAGACACCAACCACTGAATCTCAGGAGCTGTTAACAGTAGCCGAATGGTGCCAGGAGACCAGTTTTGACAAGATCACAGTCTCTGGGACTGGAAACTTACACCCCTAAGTCTCTGATTTTGTAGAATTAGAGACATAAATCTCTGGCTCTTCAGGCTTAGACCTCTAAGCCTCTGCTTTGAAAGCCTAGTTTTAAAACTGCTGGTGCCCAAGCCTCAGACCAGTAAGTTTCTGAAAGTCTAGAATCATAAGACTGGAGTCATGAGCCCATGATTCTCAAGATTTAAAGCTCTAAGTGTCTGGCTTTGCCAGTATAACTCATATGCCTTTGCTACTCAGAGACTCAGAGCTGCTGACATTCATGAAGATACTATTTTCCTGCATGTGTTTCCACCTGAACAGATGATACTTTGCACAAATAGTTTTTATAAGCGTTTGTACAGCTATCAAGCATACCTTATTTCTCAAGCATGCCTTATTTAAAACTGGATGCAGATTTCAGAACATGTTGGGCAACAGAAAGGTGTTCTCTGCTCAAGTCTCCAGAGAATAAAATGGGGAAAGTTGGCTAAGAGCTATCATAAGAAGTGAATGACTGCCAAAAACCTTTATTTCAGTGGGGATGTAAAACTCTGTCATGAAGGGATAGCTGCAGCATTCTCTTTCCAATGAGAGTGAATGGCAGGAGTCATGAACAAAGACAGAGAGACTCAGAAAATTAGCACCGTACCTTCAGGAACAGAGGCTTTAAAGGGATGGGGGAGACAAAAGCTAAGCATGGGAACAGGAGCAGGAGAAAAGCTAATTAACCAGCTTCTGGGAAAACCATGTAAGAAGCTTTCTGCTGAGTTTGTGACATCTCTGTAGCCTATGAATCACACTGTAGGAGCCAAGAGTTCCTACAATAAGGGCTATATGCTAAAACCTGGCTGGAAAATTGTCTCTAAAGTGTGGAAAAGAAACTTTGATTCAGAACTTCATATATTCAGAAAGGTGACATCCTAGTTGGAGGAATTATCTGTAGGGGAATACAAACACAAGTTCTAAGCTGCAAGTCAGATATCAAGAAGGATGGCCATCACTGGTCAGTTGACAAAGTGCTAAAGGAATGTACAGAGATGTCACCAGTGTCCATGATCCTGCCCCTTGAAGAACACACAGTGATGGAACCAGAATCAGTGATGTGACTTCATGAAGGACTATGCCTGAGTGTGCATGCCATCTAGGAGCTCAGAAAGGAATATTGAGAGTTGAAGCTAGAACCAGCAAGCAGGTAGGACTGAATAAGACTCTATGTCATCCTTTTCTCTGCCTTCACACTTCTAATACATCAGTTGAGTAGCCCAGCTCTGATGTGCTCTGTTCTCATCTTTTCTCTCTCCCCAACATTTCTTCATTTTCATCATGATAGAATTTTTCAAAGAACATAGGCTGACCTTGTTTGCCAGGTCTTTGTGTCTTATCCTTCATTTTACTTTTAGTCAGAACTGTTTTGTTTTCCCTACCTGCCCTTACTGTTTTCCCACTCTATCTATTATTCCTGCTTTAATGGCTCCTCTGTCAATCTAGTACTAATCTCATTTTCACTCTACCCATTTACACTTACACTCACAATAACTGGTATCTCGGTATGCACAGTACTGCCAATATTCCTTTACTTCTTAAAACCATTGGGGTTTGATATGTAATGGCTTTCGCTTGCCTATTCCTGAAGTTTCCATAGTAGACTGAGTGCCTAATGACTGAGCTAGACTCCAAATATGCAAGAGAAAAGTAATATCTGAAGCCCAATACAACTTGGTCTCTCTTGAACATTCTAAACATTTCAACTGAAAATAAAGGATGATTTAAAAAGCTCAATGATCTAACCCTAGATGCAGAATTTGTGAGATAAAACCACAAGAAACAAAAATCCAGGGCAATATACTGTAGTGGCATTTAATTTGTATTTTATAATAAATAAAGCTTGCCTGAGAATCAGAAAAGTAAAAACAGCCACACTGGCCAGCCTTCCAGACCAGGCAGCAACGACACACACCTTTAATCGCAGTAGCCATACTAGTTGGCCATAGAAACCAGGTGGTAGTGGTTCATGCCCTTAATTCCAGAACTAGAGAGGAATATATGAAGGGAGGAGACAACTCTCACACACAATCTCATTCTGAGGAATCCTGGAGGCAAGATCACCATTTTGGACTGAGGTAGAGGTAAGAGCCAGTGACAGCTGTTTTGCTTTTCTGACCTTCAGATTGAACTCCAAATTCTATGTGAGTTTTTATTAATTGTGCTTTAATATACTCCTTCTAAAATTGCTAATTTCAAAGTAAGACCTCCAAAGAGAGTATATTAGATGAAATTCTATACAAAGAATTCAAAATAATAATAATTATTGTTATTTTTATTTTTGAGACAGAGTTTCTCCATAGCTTTTTGGTTCCTGTCCTGGAACTAGCTCTTGTAGACCAGGCTGGCCTCGAACTCACAGAGATCCGCCTGCCTCTGCCTCCTGAGTGCTGGGATTAAAGGCATGCGCCACCACCGCCCAGCCAAAATAATAATTATAAGTGAATCCAAATGTACCTAAAAGGGCACAAATTCCTAAAAGTGTTTTCAAATAACACAGTGAATGAAATAAGGAGATGAAAACAGAGTAAGAAAATAGAACTCAATGGAGAGAAATAATGTGGAGTAATGTTTTTGTATGCTGTGAAGATTTTGGAAAAGTCTGCTAGATACTGTGGGCCTGTAGGCTGAAGATGGATGCCCCAATGGTATAAAAGAACTTTGGGTGACTGTACAGGCAGTGAGATGTCTCTGTCATTTCTAGAGTTTTGGAAGTTGCTTACTTCTTGTTTATTTATGTAATATTTATATCCTTCTGGAGACTTTGATGGATTTGAAGAATGGATAGTTAGTTATAGTTTTCCTTTGTTATGATAAAAGATAAAATAGATCAAAACATTGTAACTGTAATTCTTGCTTGATAACTTTTAGTATATGTAATTTTACTATGTTAAAGTTAAAGCCTTTCTTTTTGTTTAAACAAAGGGGAAATGGTGTAGGAGGATATTCTATCTATGTGTTACTTTCATTGATCAAATAAACAAACTGCCTAGGCCTTTTGATAGGCCAGAACTTAGATAGGTAGGGAAGACAGAACTGGATGCTGGGAGGAAGAAGTCAGCATGGCAGACACCATGGCTCTCCTCTCTGAGACGGATGCTGGTTAGACTCATGCCGGTAAGCCACAATCAAGTGGCGATACACATTAATGGAGATGGGTTAAATGAATATGTAAGAGTTATCCAATAAGAGGTTGGAACTAATGGTCCAGGCAGTGTTTTAAATGAATATAGTTTCTGTGTAATTATTTCGGAGGCTAAGCTAGCCAGGCTGCGGGACATGGCCCGCTGCTCTATTACTATAGTTACTCATATTGGTTTAATAAAGAGCTGAATGGCCAATAGCTAGGCAGGACTTTTGGGGGAAGAGAGGATGCTGGGAAGAAAAGTGACAGAGATGCAGAAAGTTACCAGTCAAATGGAAGGGAAGCAGCATGGGCTTTACAGAATAAAGGTAACTAAGCTACTTAAGAGAACATAGATTAAAAGACATGGGTAAATTTAAATCATAGGAACTAGTTAAAACGAGCTGAAGTACAAGCTTTTAAAATTAGTAAGAAGTCTCCATGTAGTTATTTGAGAGATGACAGCCAGGACATAAAAGTCTGGCTACAAATGGTGCCCAACATCCAGCCTCATATATCTATATAAGCCCTGAAAAAGCTTAAAAAATGGTTCTAAACACACAAAATGTAATCAAACTCAGATTCCTAGTCTTGTGTCTCTCATGCTAACAGCAGTACAAGACATGTCTCCCAGCAGCTGCCTGCATGTTTGAGTTACAAGTGCACCATGACCTAAGCCATGTAGAATGTTTTAGGTTTTGTTCATGCAAACACAAAGCATTACAGATACTCAGTAAAGAAGGTTCAGACAGAAAAACAACGTTTAAACAGGTTATAGTATGTTTAGTAGTTTACCTACTAAAATAAGGATTAATGGAAAAAATAGGTATAGACAGTCAGAAAAAATAAGTAGTTTATAAATAATAATGTGTTTAAAGAGAAAGTCAGGTAATAAAAAGAATAAGCTATGTAGAGATAGGAAATAGACAGAGAATCTGGAACATGTATGTTATAGTGTTGTATTTGAATTTTTTGATGGCTGATGAATGAACAATAACTTCCGAGAGACACTGGATTATGGAAAACAATTAAACCAACCTATATATTTTTAAAATATCCTAACTTCAAAGCAGAAGTAAAAAATATATTTCACTGGAGAAGTTATATATTTGTTTCCACAGAAAACTAAAGGCTTCATTCTAATGAATTTATTCAAGGTTAAAGAAAATCAGGTTTGATCAGGAAAGATCCCCTGAAAATTCTGGCTACAAACATAAAGAAATACACCTAGAAAAACTACAAGACAAGTGACATATATTTTACCTGCTCAAAGATGAAACAAAAAAAAATCAACTTTGGCTGGCTTGTGTACAACACACAGTCTATACTTGTATTAATGCAGATGTGTATGCTACCTTTGAAAGCGTATGTGTTTTCAGAGCAAGGGGACCAGACAAAATAGAAATGGGTAGCCTAGACACCAATGAAAACAGGTGGTCCAGACATCTCAGAGTGCCTATGTTGCAGGTTCCTCAGAGTTCTGCATCCAAAACAGCTTCAAGGCTGCTGGCTGAAATGGTCCAGCCTCACAGACTGCTCCAGCCAGGACTTCAGATAAGCCCCACACTTTTCCACTACACAGAGACTGGCAACAAATGATACAGCTAATTTTCCCAGGACTTGACCATTATCTCAATTTTCTCAGGGTCTCCTAAAGATGCTTTTGCCTCCCTCCTCCAGACAGCAGGAAGCAATTTAGAAAACATTACATCTACATTTCCAAGAGGTGGTGGGTGGGTTTTGATCACTCAGTGGGTTATAGGTATTTGTCATAGTTTAAGGAAGGAGTTTAGATGTAAGTTTATTGGCAATGGTCAGGAAAAAGGCTGAACAAAGGAGATTAGATTCAAAGATCTCTTTTTGAAGAGAAAAATGGGGACTATAGTATGAAAAATGATGAGAGAAAAAAGGTGGGTAGTTGAGTGTACTTTTGAACAACCATTAGTCTTGAATATTTGACACTGGTATAGATTTCTGTTAAGTGCTACAAATATAAGCTTATTTTTGTTAGAACATACTGTACATATGCTTCTACTCTTATTTAAAGTGTTGTATCTATGCAGCTCATTTAATGATGTAATGTAAATTTATTGCCCTTGAAACTTATTGTTACAAACTATTCAGGATTATTTTAAAAAATTCAGGTTAGTAGTTAGTCACTTGTAACAATCAAACTTTCAGTCATGTTAGGTATGTTTTCAAGGTCAAACCAAGATATATTTTCAATATATAGAAAGTCTTGAAACACTTCAAAGACCTACAGAATAAGGCACCTAAAATGTTTCATAACGTAGAGCTTTTCATGACAGTGAGATACATCTGCTTCTGGTAGCACTAATCTGCTTCAGAGAAGATGGGCATTAAAGAAACTCCATATCGATTTTGTTTTCATTGTGGCATCAGAGAGGATGCTGGGAAGAAGAAGGTTGAAGGCACAGAGAGTTGCCAGCCCGATGGAGAGGAGACAGCATGGGTTTTACAGAATAAAGGTAACCAAGGCACTTAAAGATATGTAGATTAAAAGACATGGGTTAATTTAAGTTAAAAGAACTAATTAGCCTAAGGCATCAGCCAAACTTTCATAATTAATAAGAAGTCTCTGTGTGGTTATTTGGGAGCAGACAGGCCCAACAAAAAAATCTAGCTACAGAGTGATACTGGAGCAAATCTGGAATAGTGGAAATGAAAATTTTGCTAAGTTAAAAAAGTTCCAGGGAAAGCATTACTAACAGAATGGATTTCAGGGAAGATAGAATGTTAGGGCTTGAAGACAAAGTAGAGAAAATGCACATTCATATGACAGAGATAAGAAGTTATGAACAGAACATTCAAGATTTATTGGACGTGAAGCAAGGGCCAAATCTCTATGACCATAGAAAAAGGAGAAGTCATTCAGATCAAAGACATATATATGTTCAATAAAATCAAAACAGAAACATTTCTGAACCCAGAGAAAGAGATGTCTGTGCTGGCCCAATGGCTGGCTGATTAGAGCAGCAAACAGATAGATCAGAAAGGAACCGGTCCACACCCTAGGGTTGTCAAAGCAGTACATATAAAAACCAACTGCCAATTCAGCCTACCCAACCCAGTAAAACTGTCATAATAGAAGGAGAGAAAATGTTCTCTGTAGGAAAAACCTGGTAAAGAAAGTCATGACCATTAAAGAAGGTAGACTGAAGAAAAGGGCAAGCAAATCCTCATGGTTGCATACGGGCATAGAAAATAACCACACTATAGTAGTAGATAAGCAAATGGAGAAAAATTTAAAAAAATAAAAATATCAGGCATTAATACACACATGTCCATAATAACTCTGAATATTAATTATCTCAGTTCTTCAATTGAAAGACAAAAAACACATGCTAGCAGATTGGGTGGGTAGATAACCTTACCACCATAGAAGTTAACCATGGTAAGAAAGAATGAAAAAGGAATCTCAACCAAATGGATGAGGAAATAGTATCACATTTCTAATATCCAGCAAAATAGACTTCAGACTAAAATTAATAAGAGGCAATGTAACTTTATACTGATAAAAGAACAATTTATCAAGAGGATAATAGTAAAATATTAACTGATCACAGGTGCATCCACTTTAATAAAACAAGTACCACCACATATAAAGTCACAGTTTAACCAGAACACAATAATATCATGTGTCTTCCATACCTCACACTCACCAATAGGAAGGTCATCCTTCCAAAAATAAACAGAGGAACGTCTACTGAAGTGACATTATAGGTCAAATGGACATAACGTGGATAATGAGCCACACACTGCTAGATGATAAGAGGGCCATAGACAAAATCAGAACGAAAATAAAACAAATTTTTAGAATAAAATGAAAATACAACACTCTCAAACCTATGGTATATAATGAAAGTAGTCGTGGTAGGGTAATTCATAGTAACAATTACCTATATTCAAAAGGTAGAGACATGCCAAATAAGTAACAGTGTATCTGAGAGCTGTATAAAAACACAGACCAAACCCAAACAGACAGAAAAACTCAAATAAATCAGGGAAGAAACCAGTGAACAGGTGCTCAAGAACAGTTTTAAGCTCCTACTCTAAGGCTACCCACCCAGAGCAGTGAGTGCCTGCCTACC
>NW_004949120.1:917249-919210 GCF_000317375.1 Microtus ochrogaster
AATGGGAGGCTGGGAGGAGGCGGAAAATTTTTTTTCTTTTCTTTCTTGAAAAAAAAAAGAAAAAAAAAAGAAACCAGTGAACAAATAATACAAAAGAATAAATAAAGCAAAGTTTATTCTTTCAAATTTGACAAACATGCCTTAGCCAAACTAAGTGTAAGACAGAAGAGACCCAAATTAATAAAAATATAAATATAAAGGGGGATGGGCATTTCAATAGCTTCCAATGAAATTCAGAATGGACTCAATGGTAGTGAAGGGTCAGCAGACAGTGAACAAATTCACATTTTATATCATAATGAGGGCATTAGTTAATAGAAGAAATCGGAAGAGTGCAGCAGACTGAATAGAAACTTGACACCGTTCTGTTGCAGTCTCCATTTTTGGTTAGGACTCATGCAATTACATCGAGTCTCTTTGTATGAGGGTTCTTGAAATGAGTAACATGCAGACTGTCTCATGCACAGTTTTGGAAGTTACTATGAGCTACTGTGCACACAATACCCAGTTGTGCAATTTCTTCCATGCAAACAAGAATCCCTCAAATAAGGGCAGTCCCAACTGGTGAAAACTAAGACAGTGAAAGCTGTGGTTCCAAGATATTCAACCCAGCTCTCCAGTATTAGAATATAGCATTTCTGGGCTAGAGTTTTGGAACTTCTGGACCAATGTTGCAAAGTTTCTTACTGAGAATTGACACTATTTTCTAGTGTCTTACTAATGGCTATTTTCTACACATATGACCTAAAAAAATTAAATATAGATGTGAAAAATGATCTAAACAAATCTGCATCAAGCAAAAACAATGAAGCAGTAATGAGAAATTTATTTAAAAAAACCTGCATAAGATCAAATCAGTCAACATTATAACAGGGAATGGAAATGATTCCTGACCCCATCTCTAACTGATGAGCTATGGACAGCTGATGGCTTCCAGGGTAAGGACAGTCTGTGTTCTTTGTAGGTGTGGTTCCTGGAGGGTTCATCTCACTACAGGGGATGGCTCCACATTCAGAAATATACAGGCAATGCAAACTGGAGTTGTTAGGTTACTGAATTTTTAAAAAAGGAACTGACATCAGGGAGTATGGAGATGTGGGTTGGTCTGTCAAGAGTTAAGGGAAGAAGTTTTGGAGTAATTATAATCAAAATACATTGTATAAAATTGTCACAGAGCTGTAATAAACATATACGTAAATGTTGAAGTTCAGATAGATTTATCACTGACTGCTATAACACCCTTAACAAAGAACCAACACCAATGCTCCTAAAACTATTGCAAAAAAATAGAAAGAGAAGAAAGATTTCCAGCTAATTTTATACAATTAGCATTATTTTGGTGACAAAACACAATAAAGACACAACAACAGTAGTAGAAAAATATCCAATATATTGATTAATAAAGACACAAAATAACATTGGCCATCAACAACTTTTCTTCATTTCATGGATGCAGGGATGGCTCAGAATAGTTAAGTTAATAAATGTGATATGATGACATAAATTGATTCAATAGATGTAGGAGAGGTTTTTCACAAAATAAAGCATATTTTTATGACTAGGTATTGAAGAGACTTTGAATAGAACACATGTACCTCAATATAAAAAATGCTATATAAGGCAAACATATAGCCAGTGTTACATAAAATGGAGAAAAACCTCAAAATATTTCCACTAAATTTACTACAAAGGAAAGAGTATCCACTTTCTACATTAGTGTTCAACATAATAGCTTAAATCTTAGCTTGCCTAATATGAGAAGGAAATAAAGGAGATAAAAATAGAAAGAATTAAAAAAAACTTATTTGCAGATCATGTAATTCTGTATATAATATTCTCCTATATTCTATAATAAGAATTCTATATATAAAAATCTCCACCAGGAAAAACACAATGAGGACTACTGAGAACTCAAAAACAATGGCAATGTTTTTTTTGGTTTTTTTTTTTTTTTTTTTTTT
>NW_004949120.1:920180-921735 GCF_000317375.1 Microtus ochrogaster
AGGGTTTCTCTGTGGTTTTGGAGCCTGTCCTGGAACTAGCTCTTGTAGACCAGGCTGGTCTCAAACTCACAGAGATCCGCCTACCTCTGCCTCCCGAGTGCTGGGATTAAAGGCGTGCGCCACCACCGCCCGGCTATGGAGACCTTTTATTAAATATAAAAGCTTGACCAATAACTTAGGGTTGTTACTAACTAGTTCTTTCAATGTAAACTAACCATATTTCTTGTGTATGCTCTAGCTATTGGCCATTTAACCCTTTGTTAAACCAATGAGAGCAACACATTTTCACAGCATACAAAAAGTTTGTTCCACAGTACAATTTTTTTTTTGGCAAAGATACTTAAAATACACATTTGAGACAAGACATTCCCCTTTAAAGAATTTGTGGAAAACAGATTTATGTATTTTTTTAATTTCTGAGTATCGATGATTCAATCATGTGTGTTTGTGTACTGTGTGTGTGCATTATGCCCATGGAGGTTCAAAGAAGGCATTTGACCCTGTAGAACTGGAGTTTCAGGTGTGCCATATCAATGCCAGGAACTCAACCGAAGTTCTCTGCTGGAGCAGCAAGGGTTCTTCACTTCTGAACTATCTCTCTAGCATCCTGCAAAACCTCCTTTAACAAATGGTTCTGGGAAGACAAGATGTCCAGATGTAGAAGAATGAAATTAGATCTCTCTTCCATACTGCAAAAGAATCAAGTTTCCAAATGGCTCAACTTGATACAAGACCTGGAACTCTGAAAGCATTAGAGAAAATGAGGAAAGATTTGAGACGTAGACACAGGGAAGAACTTTCTGACTAAGACCCTGGCTGCTCAGAAGATACTGTTAACACCTGAAAAAATAACCTTATGAAATCATTATCTTCTGCACAGAAAAAAAGAAAAAGCCACTAATCCACTAAAAGGACGGACTGGAGTGGGAGGAAATTTTTGCTAGTTATACATCTGATGGTGGATTAATATCTAGACTATTAAACGAAAACTTAAAAAGTGAACAAGAAATCAAACAGTCCAATCATTAACTGGTAATGAAGTGACTTTTCTTATGTCACTTAACCTACTCAAAAAAAAAAAAAAAAAAGAAAGAAATCCAGAGATGCCAATAGGTTTGTCACATGATAGTTTTAGTTACAGTCCTAGGTTTTGTTAAGCTGATGACCAACAGTAGCCATCACAGGAACCTTTTATTATACACTGTGGTGAGAATGGAAACAAGACCTAGCATGGTCATCAAGAAACATCAGTAGACTAGATACTTTGCCAAATAACAGAGATACTTGGACACACATTCACTGCAACACTACTCTAAATAATAAAGTTACTCAACTAACCTAGGTGTTCAGCAGCACAGGAATGAATAAGAGTGTGCTATACATGGAGATTTTTTTCACTCATAAAGAAAAAATATCGGGCTGGAGAGATGGCTCAGAGTTTAAGAGCATTGCCTGCTCTTTCAAAGGTCCTGAGTTCAATTTCCAGCAACCACATGGTGGCTCACAACCATCTGTAATGGGGTCTGGTGCCCTCTTCTGGCCTGCAGGCATACAC
>NW_004949120.1:922151-928890 GCF_000317375.1 Microtus ochrogaster
TGTAGACCAGGCTGGTCTCGAACTCACAGAGATCCGCCTGCCTCTGCCTCCCGAGTGCTGGGATTAAAGGCGTGCGCCACCACTGCCCGGCACATTCAAATATTTTAAATATAAAATTGTGAACCCATTATTATTGCCTTCCAAATTTGTTATATACTACTCAATTTTCATTTCTTTTCCCATGTACATTTTATATCTATAGAAGTTGATATTTTGACAACCGAATAGTCTATCTCTAGTGAGTGAGGTCTTAATAACTTTTTGAATGGATATTTATAATTCTTTAAATGACACCAATGAAGGGAGAGTGGGATTATAATGAAAAGGGGTCAAAGACTATACATGGAATAAAGAAGTCAAGGTAGAAGGGAATGGGTTAAAGAATATTAAGCAATTAATTGGCCTTGACACATCTTCCTCTGTAACTGGACCATGCAGAAGTGTTAACTGGCATAGGCACCAAAATTGGAGACAGCATGTTTTTTGTAAAGCATCTCTTTTCTCACCGCCACAATGCAATGCAGGCAAATGTGACTAAGTGAAAGATGGGTATTTCAAAGGACTACGTCAACAGGGCTCAGACCTTTTTGTGTTATCCCAAACACTTATAAATATTGCTTTATGAGCAGCAAGCAGAGATTTGGTTGTTGTATATCATCCATGAAGCATTCAAAATAAAACTCTAGAATAATTGGCAATTTATATTAAAAAAACCTTCAAGGGCCAGCCTTAAAGGTTTTCACTGCTGGTTCAAAAACAGAAGCTACAATAAACAATAGGAACTAAAGTCTGATGGCTATAGGAAAAAAATCTCTCCCACATTCTTTCCAATCATATGCTTTTAATTTTCTCTCTTTATTCTACAGTCTCTGCCCCAATTCTTCTGTCCTAATTGTTTATTCCTCAAATTCTGTCTCAATTCTAACTCCAATTCTCTGTTCCAATACTCTGTTCCAATTAATTCTTGTTCTAATTACTATACATTCATTTTTCTTCTTCCTCAACTTCCCTAGCTTATTTCTTCTCAATCCATTTTTTTCTGCTGTAACAAATTCCCAAGCAACTTGTTAGAATAATAAAAAGCTACAAGGAAAATCTCATGGACATAAATAAGCCTTCTTTTGAGAAATGTAGCAAAACTTATCAGCTTGTTTGTAACTAACCACAGCTGAAGCTTTTTATAAAGGGGCTGCTACAGGTTACAACGGGATAAAACTAAGCCATTGAGAGATCTAAGGAAAAAGGTAAAGGATACGTGCATCATTTTACATTTCTTAAGTGTAATTGATAATATCAGGGCATGGTTAGTCAGTTAGGTGCTATTGGTCTTTTTAAGGACTAAGATATAATAAGAACAGACACCTCTAATACCACCCTAATTCATCATAAATCTTCTGAAGTTCAGACACCTGCAATTTCATAAGTAAAATCTGTGAAAGTTCCCTTTATGATCTGTCCAGAAGAACGTATGTCTGGCCGACTGCTCTGTCAGTAAGGCTGGTGATGGAGAACAGCCTCCTAAACTTCTTACCGCAATGTGGAGAACACAGTGTAGAGAGAAGTCAACCTTTTGACCCTCCACAAATATGTGTGCCCATAAGATTGAGATGTAATCATAAGATTACATGTATATCTTAGATGAAATGCATGGTAACGGGGAGATATCATAGCTATTATTGCACAAGTGAAGTTATAGATGAAAACACCAATTTTCAGAGTTAGTGGCTTGGCTGACTTTGCCAGGCATATATGCTGTAATTGAGTCATGTATGGCTGGTAATAAACACTCCTGACCAAGTTTATTTTTATGCTTTCTAAAACTCAAAATATAAAAATCAATTTACTTTTATGCTGCTTATCTCAAGTCTCTAAACAAAATTATTTTGAGGCTTTTCAAGTGTAAATGCTGTTTCAAACACCAAATTTGCTTCCTTTCTGTATTTTCCAATGATTTACCTAGTTAAGCTAATTAAACATTTACCAATCATCTATCTTCAAATAGAAAAAATATATATTTGGATGCAAGTAGGAAAGAATGACAAACTATCTTCATCATATCTGAATTATCCATTTTTCAAGAAAGATTGAGTTTGACCAAGTCAGTAAAAAGATATAAAAATAACTCAAAAATCAATATTTTTATCTCCTTTGGAAAGATTTGGGGTTCTCCTATGAGTATCACTGCAGCATTTTTGGCCTTCTATGCTCTAACTGCTAGCCTTTTCACAGGTAAACACAGAGGTAACTGCAATTCCACTCTTGGGAGCCATATTATTAATGTTCACTGGCAACTGAGAGTGACTTCATCATTCAGCCGTATCTGATCTCACACATATTGCAGACCTTGCCTTGGTGCAGAGTCAAGACGTCTGTGGTTTAATGAGAAAATATTAATAAATCTCTGTTGTTTGATGCCTTTTCAGGCTGATATCAAGGAATCTAGTTTGTATCTTTGGTCCTTTGCTTATTAAATTCATATAAAATAAATGTGCTTGCTTTTAGAAAAATAATAAAACTGAAAAACAACCTGCATAAATCACATCCCTTCTCACTATCCTGGCTAACCAGAAAAATCAATGGCATGGATTTTCTGACAGTTAATATGGTTAGGTATATATTTACAATCCTTAAATCAAGCAAGGTCCTAGACAGAAACATACTCAGCTCTTTTAGAGACTATTATAATAAAAACGATGATGATATTTTGGCAGCATCAAGGAAAACCACACAAGAATACAATATATCCAATAGAGTAGAATTATCTATTTTGGTAAAAAACAAACAAACATGCTTTTATTAATTTTGGGGAAAAATATCAACAACTAGCTGTGTACTTATCAAGTTACTGAATGGCATGACATTTGAGACATCACACCTTATTTTTATGGGTGAAGGGAAGGTGATCTACTCAGCACAAGTTTTACACAAATTAAATGAGGTAAATGTGCATATAATTAACAAATTTCTAACATTATATCTCACATGCAGATCTTTTGGTCACACACTTCCAATATTTATAAGCATATATTCTGTGGATTGAATTATGTTCACTTTCTCATCTAAATGATGTTCTAAGTAATCATTTTAGCAATATAGAACATATGGACTGGAGAGACAGTAGGAATTAAGCCTCCGTGTGTGTGTGTGTGTGTGTGTGTGTGTGTGTGTGTGTGTGTGCATAATATATAACACACACACACACACACACACATGCACCAACAATTAAAGAAAAGAGGCCAGGAATTTGAAAAAAAAAAAGCAAGAAGGTACAAACATGTGAGAGTTTGGAGGAAGAAAAGAGAAGACAATATGACATATTTATATTATAGCCTCAAAAATGATCTGACATCACCAACTTGTATTCAATGTACTCATATCTAAAGTATGAATAATAGCTGTTGATTGTAAAAATGTCATGTAGCAGAAGAGAAAGATAGACTAGCAAGACAGTAAAGAACGAGACAGCAGAAAGTACTGCATTTAATATTTTGCTTTAAATATGAGTTCAAACTTCAGGGTTTTTTTTTAGGATAAAGCTTCACACAATGTCATGTCACTAACATGAGGTAAATCACCTCACAGTTTTGTTCTGTGTTTATGTGACCATACACTGTCCTAGCAATTGATTTGACTTGAATATGGTGTTTATCCTTCAAAGATCCACTGAACTAGGAACTTATGGCTCTTCAAAACTGAGTTGATTGACTATTTATTTTCCAAAAAAAAAAAGCTAAAAGAGCAAAATACAAAAGGCAAATCCACTAGAATTAGCTGGGTACCTCAAATCAGATAGACATTGCCACACTTCACAGTATGCAATCACTGGCTGCAAGCTACCTAGAGAGTCCAACTACATATACCCAGCATAGAAAAACAAGTAATGTTTAACTTTAGCATTAAAATTTGTATTAAATAGTAATTTTATTAAAAGCCTGTGAACCACAGATATTTTAATTTTATTTTTCATTGGGAAATTGTTTAACATAGCATAAGGATGCTTTCTCTCTCTCTATCTGTTTTCTAACTATTTAGCTTTCTGTGGACAACACAAAGAACAGTATTTTCTCCAGGATCCAGAAATCAATAGTACTCATCTTTATGCATATTAAGAAACAAAGTATGAGGCTAAAACACATTATAAGCATCATAAGGAATATTGCCCATATGTTTCAGGAAGTTTCCACTGTACTGGGTTTCCACATCACCCCCCAAGTCCTCCCAAAATAGGTGTGGTGTTTTAGTTTGGGATTTTATGAGATTCCCTAACAGTGGCAGTAGAGGTACCTTTGACTCTTTTGCCAGGTCTTGGAACCCTTTCCCTCTAACTGGGATGCTTCACCTGCCTTGGTATGAGGGTTTGTGCCTAGTCTCAGTGCATCCTGTTATGCCATGTTTGGTTGATATCCCTGGGAGGCCTGCTCTTTCTAAAGGGAAGCAGAGGAAGAGTGGATCTGGGAAAGAGAAGAGGTGGAGGAGGTGACTGGGAGGAGTGGAGGGAGCGGAGGTTGTAGTCAGGATTGAATGAGAGAAAAACAAAAGGATATTGCCATATATTCAAAACTGCTATAGTGTTGAATTAATATATACTCGTGAAGGTCCAAGGAAGATCTGACTTTTAAGCTTCCTTTACTCAAGATACTAGAAAGCCTAATGGATGTGCTGACATCCATTTGTTGATTTCCTTAGGACCCATTCCTGTATTAAACCATCAGACAGTAAAGCACATTTACCACATTATCTCTGTCCTTCAAAGAATTGCTTTCACTGTGGCCAACTTTGCTTAATGTTCTTTGTCTCAATTGAAGTTCGATATAAGAGTCATTAGTTCGATAGTGTTTTCTCTATGTTGAAAGATTTCCCCACCCCTAGCCCCACCCCCTCAATATTCTCTGATTAGAAGATCTAGGGAACAAATTTCTCTTTTCTTAAGAAAAAGCTTTGTCTTAGCACTTGTCTATTGTTAATTAATAAGAAAATTAAAATTCTCTGTATTTCTATTTTTGTTCTTTAATACTAAAACCCCTAAAACCAAATCATTTTCCATTGATTTCTTGCTTTTTGCATACCCTAGGAAATGCAATTTATTTAATAAGGGTGTAAAATAAATCTGTTTTGCAACATATAATACAATGCACTTCAATAATCTAAGTTAGCAATTCCTTAAAACACAAGATATATTCCTATCTTTTATTTGCATTTATTTGGGGACTAAGACTTAACTACAAATTATTATAGCTTCCCAGTGATGTGTTATAAGAAACAAACAAAAAACTCAAATTGTACTATTTTTCTCCACAATAAAAATTTACATGCTATGCAATCTGCAAATTGATTTGTAAATAATTGGCCAGGTATGAAATGAAGAAGAACAAAAGTGTAAAATGTGCAACATATTCAGGGTAAGTCAAAATTATTTCAGTAAGTGTGTGATTGAAGCTGTGCTACATGGTGATTTACAAGTTAGGCAATTTAACAAGGCAAAGTCACTCAATAGGTGAGGTTCCACATTAGCCGTACATCTGGAAATTCGAGAATACACTGGCTGCCTTAGATATGTTCTTCCTCGATCCCTGCCTATCTTCACCACAGGATGATGCAATAATGGACTTCAATCTATTTGGTTAGTGTGTCTTCACTTATAAGTACTGTTTAGAAGATCCCACACATGGAGATATAACTTGGCAGTTAAGATCTCTTCCTATCTCTACAGAGAACTCAGGTTTTGTTCCTAGAACCTACATGGTAGTTCACAAGTAACTGATAACTACTACAGTTGCAGGAAATCTGATGCCCTCTCTGACATCAATAGGCACAAGACATTCACATACTGTACAAACTTGCATACAGGTAAAACACTCATAGACATAAAGTAAAAGTATATTAATCTTAAAAAAATAAACCCCTATCAATAGGGAATAGTTCTTACTGAATTATAATAAGATTGTTAACAAGTAAAATAGCTGAAATATTCTTTCTTCATGGTGGCTATTATGAAAATGAAGTTAGAAGAAAAGGTGAAAACATTTATATAAAAAAGTACTATATATATATATATATACATTAAAAGTACTAACATTTTAAATCCATAAGCACATTAGCCTCAGATCATAATTTTAGAAAATCAAGTAGGTATCCATTAGATCTTGGCATATTTGACTTAACAGCTGCGATAAACGTCCCAGTATTTGATAATGAGAAAAGGGAGCAGATAAAAATCCCTGTATGTTTGTTGTTAAACAATTCTTTTGAACAACTGTCATGATCTTTTCAGGTGGACCAGCCTTTGAAGTCAAAGCAGAGTTATCAATTCTTTTACTGACACATATCAAAATCTCATTTTATTTATATATTTGATATATAATTATAATTTGATATCTAATAATATATTACATAGTTATAAAAATTAATGGAACCTTTATTAACATGGCAGATTCTTATTATTTTTATCTTCTGATTATTAAGTTATAAGGCTGTTTATTACCAAAATGAAAAAAATTGATAAAAATGGATATGATGTAAGAACAAAGCAAATAGAAGCATTCCTAAGAGAATGTAAGGAAATGTCTCTATAAAAATAAACAAAATGAAAATAGGACACATGAATGATCACTGCCCTAGTGGAAGGAGAAGAGTAGTGGCTACTTTCAGAGTGGAAGGAGATGAAGAGTGACCACTGTCCTAGTTGAACGAAAGGTGAATGACCACTGTCTTAGTGGTAGGAGATGAAGAGTGACCACTG
>NW_004949120.1:929080-937041 GCF_000317375.1 Microtus ochrogaster
CCTAGTTGAACGAAAGGTGAATGACCACTGTCTTAGTGGTAGGAGATGAAGAGTGACCACTGGCCTAGTGGAAGAAGATGATGAGTGGCCACTGTCCTAGTTGAAGGAAAGGTGAATGACTACTGTCCTAGTGGAAGGGAATGTATGAGAGACCATTTTCAAGTGGAAGGAAATAATGAGTTGCCATTGTCATAGTGGACAGAGTTGATAAGTCATCACTGTCCTGGTAGAAGAACATACTGACTAGTCCCTGTTATAGTGGGGAGACAGCTCTGAAACTTAAAATCCTACATACAAGAAAAACTAATTAGTCACTTCTACCCATAACACACCAGGACACTCTGTAATTGGACTTTGAGGATAATTGTGTGGAAAGATACTGTATGCAGAAGTCAGACATAAAACTGAGAAATGTATGATTTGTCAGAAGTCTTTGTAAAGAGAACTTATACTCCCTTGTCTACTCTCTCTGAGATGTAAATCTGGAAGTTCTTTTGAACCTGACACCTTGATAAATGAAGCTACCAAAATTTGAAGAGTGATATTGAGCTACTTAGCAAATAAGATAGCACTTACATTTCTTCTAGCAAAGATTTCCACCATCTTCTGTTCATAGAACTCATTTTGAAAAAAAAGTTATATATGGTTTGCTTTAATTTTTATTTTAAAAACAGAATAGTTTGAAGAAATGATGATTATAAGACAAATAAGAATCATGGTGATTGATGGGTTAATGGTGGTTGGTAGGGTATGGTGCAGAGTAAGGAAGAAGAGGTAAGGTTATGCTGTTTTTGTGTCACAATTAGCTTAGTAAAGTCATGTCAACTAAAAGATTTGTAGTAAACAATTAGGAAACATTTAAAAATCAGAAAATATAGCAATATGAATTACAAGCTAATTTTCTTTCTTAAAAGAAGCAAAAATGGGTTGAAACACCTTGCCAATTGGGTAACATCATTTAATTCTTATTTTTCTAGCCTGATTATTGAATGAGTCACTCAGGTGTGTTTACATGTATATTTCACTAATATTGTCTCTCCAATATTCATTATAGGACCTACAGCAGAGAACTGGTTAATGTTGTTAAATTTTTCCTGGAGTGGAAAAACCACTAAACATGTGATAACTCACTGCCCAACATGCTGGTGAATTGTATTGGCTAGGAGTGTGTATCAATAGTTACCATGCTTTTGATCTACTGGCAGGTTGTCTTGGCCAATTTTGTTTATTTGTTGTGAGTTTCCATGCATTGCTTATTTTTGTGCTATTGCACTGCCTCATCTCACTCCCACCTTTTTTTAAATTGGGTGACCTAGTGGGAGTTATGAACTTTCATAACCACACCTGAGGGACCCCCAGCATTTTGGGATGTGCCTGTCTTAGGATAGCCTGCCAGACAGGCTCCTGCCTGTCTTTGACTACCAGCCTCAAATGGTTGGATCCTTGGGAGGTCCCAAGAAGTCAGAAGCAAGGGGAGACTTTTAGGAGAACTAGGCCTTTAAATGGTGTCCTGTATTTGTGTTAGCCATGCATGGACTACTTCTCTTGGAGGTTTTGGTACAGTGACCTCCATAGTCATTAACACCTGGAGTATTGACTTGTTCACATACTGTTGTCAGGATCTTAGCTGTAAGAGACACTTAAGCAGAATTATTAGAGCTACCACCAACCCTCCCAAAAGACACTATGTAACAAGTTTAAAGGTGTATAGGAGGGATTTTATGTGATCCTATACTTGGATGGAGAATGTAGTATATATGTCCAACAGATGGACCCAGGTTGAGTTAAGGTGTATAGAATTAACAAATTTTGGTCCCAATAAGCTACCTCTTAGTTGCTGTCTGGCCAAGGACATGTTAGAAACTCATTATGGAGTTAAGCAAAGGGACTGAAATCACGAATCACAATTGGCCCTTACCAAATAGTGAAAAGTTTGTATTTTTCATCTAATAAATCATTTTGTTGTAAATTTGTAATGGTAATATGAAGTGAGCATTAATCAACTATTGTGTGCTGAGTGCTGAAGCTAATTATTCTATGGCTGTATTTAAAGGCATTGGCCATGGCACCTGTTTAAATAAGAGAGACCATAGTGACTGCTCCTCCAGCTACTGCAAGCAAAATAGCTGAAGCGATTGCAGTAGTTATCCCAAAGTCTCCCTTTATTCTAGTGGGACTCATAAGCTCTACCTTGTGATAACGGGTAACACTCGTGAAAGGTGTAATGATTGTCCTGCCTCTTTAAGAGACAAGCTACGCCCACTCCTTCCCTTATCCACTGAAGCAAGATGATCTTCAACTTCCAGCCTGAGTTTTCTCTCTCTCTTTTCCATCTCTATCTCAGAGAGGCAGCTTCGGTCTCTCTCTTCTTCTTCTTCTTCCTCTTCTTCTTCCTCTTCCTCTTCCTCCTCCTCCTCCTCCTCCTCCTCCTCCTCCTCTTCTTCTTCTTCTTCTTCTTCTTCTTCTCCCTCTTCTCCCCCCTCCCTTTCCCTCTCTGTTCTTCTCCCCTTCTCCCTTCCCTTCCATAACCACTAAATAAATATCCAACTCCACTCTGCAGGGCGTGCCTATCTGTCTGTCTTTTGCCTGCTGCCAACACATGGCTCACCACTGGAGACACCACCAGGGACCAGCCACCTTCAGAGACCTGCTGCATGGTCTTGTGCACTGTCTCTGCTTGGGACTGGCTGCTCCTGGGACCCCCTTCCCACTGCCTCTGCCACCGGGGATCCTGCAGCAAGCTACTCAGGGTTCACAACAATTTTTAATAATCCATTACATTGGTGCCATGACTCAGATGTTAGGAATATTTCCTAATGCAAGTTCTCTGTTGACGCAAATTCGCAATCAAGCCAAATCAAAACAAGCCAAATTAAGAAATATCCATGTTTAATGGGAGTTCTGAGAACTCAGGTGGCCCTGAGGGGGAACTGGGAGGCTGCAAACACGACCACCCGGAGGAAGGAAAAGAGACCACGTGTTCCTCTTTTGGGAGTTCATTTAAATACTCTGTGGGATCGGAGTCCAGACCAATACAACTCTCAAGCCTGGGATAGATGTGAGGGGCTGGGGTCTATGCTCCCAACTTAATAAAAGGCACCCATAAGAATGTGGAAATATATACAAGGACCACATGAGAGGCTCTTTAAAAATTCCATCAGTCATCCAGAATGCAGAGCCTTGTTGTGTAGTTTATATCTGCTGTAATAGCATTGGTTAGTAAAAGGAAGAAGGGGAGCTTGACATAGAAAAAGGCATGCCTTTGAAAATAAAATTTGTTTTTGATGTTATTTGGACAGAGTCCTCAAATGATTTATTGCCCTTAAAGGTTCCATTATGGCAATTACCTCCTCATAAGAATAGGAAGGGCCTAACTAAAGTCTATACAAGCATGATTTCCACAGAGAGGTTGATTGTCAAACATGGGCCTATTGACGTGAGCATGATTTCTGTAGGAAAATTTTTTAGGGCTTATCGAATCATTAGCCCAGGCTGCTCTCATTCAAATGAATAATTTTTTCCCCTAACAACAAACAGCTGGATATGAGAAATACAAGGATCCCAGAATATGGGCAGTTCAATTATTGTAGGGTCATAACATTAACACAGTGAGGAGTTGTCTGGGATGTTTTCCTGGTCTCTGGATGAGAGAATATCTCGACTCAGCACCCTCATTTGTTTGGTTTGGTTCTGTGGAAACACACAAGCATAACCTTACCCTCTTGTTAACAGGGGAGCGGTGGTTGCCAGACCTTACTTAGGGGATCCTTCCATCTCATTAGTGGAAGTGAAGCTTCTCTAGGGAGGGAAGCCCATTGTTTATAAAAGCAGAGCTAAGACCCTCCTCATCAAAGTCCAAGATTTTTTTTTTTTTTTTTTTTTTTTTTTGTAGAGGACCTCTACCAAGGCTCGGTGATGAGCCTTTCTTTTTTCTGAGGAGACCTTGGCCAGCTCTCCTTTTATGGAGCAGTTTATTCTTTCCATAATAGCCTGACCTTGGGGATTACAGGGAATCCCGGTTGCCGAGTGTTTGATTTTCCAGCTCTATAAGAAGTCCTTAAAGGTTTGAGAGGCATTAACTGGACCATTGTCAGTTTTTATTGCCCAGGTTACCCCATAAACAACATGAATGTTTTTAGTGCCTTGATATCTTGTAAGGCCTTCTCCCCTGCTTGCCCAAAGTGTACACAAAGGAGGAATGGGTGTCAATAATTACATGCATATACTTAAGCTTCCCAAAGGGGGCATAATGAGTGACATCCATCTGCCAAAGTGCACTGGGAACCAATCCTCTGGGGTTTATGTCTGTATTATTCAGAGGTCCCAATGGGACCAATGGGGCACATGCGGTACAAGTTATAGTTAAATGTTTACAAATGGGCATGGGTAAATCAGGTAAAAACTTCCCATCCTGGGAAGGGGCACCGTTCATGATGGGCCCCAGGAAGAGCCTGTGAGGAGGGGCAGCAAAGAAGAAAGCGGCCAGAAGACACAGCGTGAGCAGCAAAAACTGCATCTCCATCCTCATGCTCAGCTCCAGGATCAAGCTAGTGGAAGTAGTTGCTGTCTGAGGAGAACTTCCAATCCCAAAAGAAAAGAGGATTCAACCACAGTTAAATGGCCAAAGCCTCTCTGTCAATTGAGAGACCAGCTACTGCCCTAATAGTCTCAAACAGATGGTCACTGATGGAGGAAGGTCATTGGTTAATTAAATAAAGAAGCTGCTTGCCCTGATAGGTTAAAACACAGGTGGGAGGAGTAAACAGAACAGAATTCTGGGAGGAAGAGGAAGTGAGCTCAGAGACTCGACAGCTCTTCTCTCGGGGCAGATGCCTCAGAGACACACGATGCTCCACTCTTGCGGGCAGAGGCGAGAGCTCTGCTCTCTGAGGCACACGCAATGAAGCTCCGACCCAGGATGGACATAGGCTAGAATCTTCCCGGTAAGCGCACCTTGGGGTGCTACACACAGATGATTAGAAATGGGCTAGTCCAGGTGCAAGAGTTAGCCTAGAAGAGGCTACTTAGAAATGGGCCAAGCAGTGATTAAAAGAATATAGTTTCCATGTAATTATTTCGGGTAAAGCTAGCCGGAGGCAGCCCAGGGTGCTGGGGACGCAGCCCCGCAGCTCCTATTACTACAGGTCACATAACTAGATTAGTTGAGAAGAAATACTAGGAAAGGAAGTCCAATAGTCCACACTCCGAAATTAGTGTTCACGGACTCAGTGTGTTGCTTATAGTAAGGGATTTGTGTAGTTTGTTAAACCATGGCTGTATGTGCTCACACAGTATCTCCGGGTGGAAAGGATCTGTTAGTGGGTCCTTTATTGGTTCTACCTCCTGGGTGGTCAGCCCTTATGGGGAGGTTTTGGAACGAACTGAGTCACGATGGCGAGTTCCTAACCAAGATGACAAACCAGGGAAAGAAAAGAAAATTTAGGGATAGGAAAGAAAGTCCTAACTCACAAAAGGGTTTAGAAAATGAAAATAGGGTCAACACACCGAAAACAGCCAAAGGGGGTGAACTCAAGATACCAGTAGAGAGTCAGGATGGACACAGTAAGTGAGAAAGAAAAATTCTCAAAAGAGGGTAAGGAAGATCAAAACAGCGAGCAAAAGGAAAAGGTCCATATGCGTAGGCACGAGTTGTAGTTTTAATTTTTGCAGGCTTGTTGCTGCTGTTGTGTGGTCTCTATTTCCGAGGGGTTGGGGTGAAGGAAAGGGGTGAGAGGCCACAGAGGAAAGGTACAGACTCTGGGAGATTCCAATACAGAAGTTCTTTATTGTGAAAAGATCGGGGTGAAGTAGCTTTATGAGGTTAGGGAAATTAAGCTGGTGCAGGAATGTTTCTGGTTGGTCCTTTTGAAGCTGGTGGTCACTGCTGGTGTGTTGTAATTGGCGAGGAGCGCATGTCATTAGTTACCAGGCTTTTGGTCTGCTGACAGGTTGTCTTGGCCAATTTTGCTTACTCATTGTGGGTTTGCATGCATTTGCTTGTGCTTGCTCTATTGCCATGCCTCATCTGTTGTGAGTTCACAGCTGTTCTGAGGAAGATGATAATGGCTGCTATGTGCTGAAAAGAACTTCCGACAATTCAAGAAGTGATTTAACTGTTTTATATATTTCTACATAAAGTACATTCATAAGCAATTAAAATTTTGTTGACATTAATCAAAACTAAGCTGATGAACAATTTAAATAAATGAATATACCCCTAGCTATAGGAAAGATTATCTAAAATTATCTAAATTCACTTGTAACCATAAATTTTAAAAGTCATTATATAGATTGAAATTAAGATTGCTCAATTGGCAAAAATGAAAAACATCAAAAACATTTTTAGAAAAGTAAATTTGGAAAATGATCAATTCAATAGTCTATAGAGCAAATTACATAACTTTATGGAAGTTTATTTAACAATAGTTATCAAACCATTAGTGTACATTTATTATGAAATTAGTAATTTACTTTGTAAAATATATATTATGTAATAAATAGTCAACATTCTGGAGATTTATGCAGAAGTGTATTTTTGTATTATTTATAGACATAAATGCTTTATATATCTAAGAAACTGACAAAATTATAGATGAATGTATCAGGATATAGTTAAATACCATACCAATCAGACCTAGAAAATATATTGGCATAAATATATGCTTTCAGTATAGTAAGAGATAAAGCAAATGAAAACCTGTAATAATTAATATATGTAAAATATAGACATATATGCATATTTATGGAAAATACATGTGAATGCATAATGAGTATAAATCTGAAAATATATAAAAGTATGTGCCCATTTTTCTATAGTATCATAGGCAGTAACAATTTTCTCTATACTTTCATAGATTTTTAAAAATCATTTCTTCTCTCTCTGCTCTGTGTTTATGAAACAGAATGTGAGTTCTCAGCCACTGATCCAGCACCATATCTGCTTATCTGCCTCCATGGTTCTTACCAGGATGGTCATGGGCTCTAACTCTCTGGGACCAAATGACCCAAATTAGCACTTTCCTTTATCAATTTCCTTGGTCATAGTTTCATATCACAGCAATAGAAGGCAATTAAGATACACACCACTGTGGTTTTATATTGAGGACCTCTTTTCTCTCAGTGAAGTTGCAGCATAATCAAGCTATACCACATGAACCTAAAGAGAGTCAAGTTCAACACCACTATTTATGACTTCTAGATTCTTCTCTGCTGCCAAAGAACCTGTGGGAGAACTTTGTAGAATGTTTTGTGACATAACAACTCATCTACCTATTCAGTAGCAGGATTAGTGCTCTGATATCATGATATCAAGCAGTATTCCAGAAGCAATATTTTCATTTTTTTTAATGGTGCTTCTTCCAGGACATCAGAATGTGCTTTTATGAGAACTCGGTTCAACATTCATCTTCACACTGAAATTTTTTTTTTTTTTTTTGGTTTTTCGAGAGAGAGTTTCTCTGTGGTTTTGGAGCCTGTCCTGGAACTAGCTCTTGTAGACCAGGCTGGTCTCGAACTCACAGAGATCCGCCTGCCTCTGCCTCCCGAGTGCTGGGATTAAAGGCATGAGCCACCACTGCTCGGCCCACACTGAAAATTTTAAACACATGGTTTTCCTGTGTCTTTATGAGTCTCTTTGAAGCTATGAAGTTGAAGCAAATTAACAAGTATGTTCAAATTATACTTACACCCTAAAGCTTGAGAAACATTAAGTAAGTAGGTGGACAAATGGATGGGAAAGCCAAGTAATCTATGTCTAAATATTTAAATTACTTATTAAGCTAGAAACTGAGATAATTCATTCTTAGATGTTTTTGTCCACTTTGACAAAAATTATGTATAAAACTAAGCTTTTGATTGCATTCCCACCAGCAATGGATGAGGGTACCCCTTCCTCCACAGCCTCTCCAACAAAGGCTATTATTGGAGTTTTTTATTTTAGCCATTCTGACAGGTGTAAGATG
>NW_004949120.1:938653-941511 GCF_000317375.1 Microtus ochrogaster
TATAAATTGTCCTAGTAGTTAGCATTCAAATTTTCAATATTTATTGATCAAGTATAAATTAAATACCTGTAATTTAAAGGTCAATATAGTAATGTGATGTGGTACTCCCCTCTGTATTCTAGGAATATGTTTTATTGCCATTGTTTAATAAAGAAGCTGCTTTTGGCCAATGGCTTAACAGAATATAGTCAGAGTGGAACAGATACATGTACAGACAGAGTAGGTGGAGTTAGAGGGAAGCCCTGAAGCTGCAGCAGGAGACAGATGCTCGATACCAGATGGAACCTTACAGGTAGGCCACAACCAGGTGGTGATACATAGACTGATAGAAAGGGGTTAATTTAAGATGTAAGAGATAGCTAAGAAAATGCTAGAGTCATTGGCCAAGTAGTTTTCCAATTAATATAGTTTGGGTCGGGGCGGCAGGGAAACAAATGAGCAGCCTCTGACTTCAATAACGCTATTACATACTATTTCTCAGATACAGTCTTGCAAAGTTGTTCTAATTGTGAGTCACTGCAATATTCAGTATTTTCTGTAGAATTTGAAAGGATGAAAACCAATGCAAGGAAACTTTGTGCTACTTTTTATTCACATGCACTTCAAAATTTTATATTTTACTTTAGATAAGCACTACTTAATAGGATATGTATGTATTTATACATAATAGACATATTATATATAATAATATATAATACATTAGTATTTTATTGCTTTTAATGACATTAATGAGAAAGAACTTTTTTGAGATTTCCTCTCAGGCAAAGAGTTGTTTAGTTGTACACTAAAATTATAATACTAGGTTCAGATAATTTAGTTAAGAAGGTAAACACATTTTGGTATTATAAATGGTTTACTTTCTTTAGCATATAGTTTTTCATTACCAGGCTTTATAGTCAGTTTTTTTTCTAGTGCTTATTAAAATATTTTTATTCTATTATACACATATTAAGAATATGATTTCTACCACTGAAATGGTATATTATGGGTCTCTTAAGAGATTTTCTTCTACCAAGCCTAAATTAGAGGATTATATTTAAGTTTGCAAACATGCACCACTTACTGATGAAACTAAAATTCTGGATTGTCCTCTCTCTCCTATTTCTTATTCTTTTCTTACTAAGCAGAGTGGGTAATTAAGAGGAAACCAATGACTAGAAAATAGACTTTTTATAAAAGAGGTTTATAAAAGAGGACCATTTCTTCAGGTTTTCTATCTTCTTTTAGAACTTCATGTTGTCCTTAAAGACATCAGCCACAATATTGTAGAGTTTCTTAATTGGAATACTAGGGACTTTTTTATTTCAAGCAGAAAATGGTTAAAAGACCATTGTCCCTCTTGCAGCAAGTGGTCAAAATCCATGACCCCTCTTGCAGGAAGTGGATTTTCTTTTCAGTGGAATCCAGTACTTTGAATTGTTAACTAGAAGGAAGTTTTAAAAGCTGATCTCAGTGACATTGTACCTAATACTCATAGGGGTCACTAGTTAAGTAAATTATTTCCTTTACTATGACAACAAATAATTGGTTTGGCATTCACTTTACTACACTGACTGAATTTGTCCCACCATGATGTTGATATGTCAATTCATGAAATAAAACTCAGATTGGTTGATGTACAGTCAAAACTTCAACTTGCAGCTTAAGGCTGAAGCATCTGGAGAAAGTGAGCTCTGGTAGAGTGACTGCTCAATCTAGGATGTTGTCTCATTCCATCCCAACAGTTGACAATCTTCTTTTAGAGACTGTTCTGGGTGCCTAGTGTGTTTTATTATTTTTCTCTTTTTCTTTTTTTAAGAGAAAACAAACTATCTCTTTTCATTTTACATACCAATCCAGTTCCCACTCCCCCCTCCTCCCATTTTCTCTATCTACCCCTGCATCCCACCCCCCATCCACTCCTCAGAGAGGGTAAAGCACATAACTTTGGGGAAGGTCCAAGGTCCTCCTTACTATATCTATAGTGAGCAAGATACACATCCAAAGAGAATACTTTCCCCAAAAGCCAGTACAAGCAGTAGGGATAAATGCTGGTGCCATCGTCAGTGACCCTGCAGTCTTCCCTAGCCATGCAACTGTCATCCACATTCATAGGGTCTAGTTTGAACCTATGCTTATTCCTTCCCTGTCTGGCTGAAGTTATTGAGCTCTCGTTAGCTCAGGTAAACTGTTTCAGTGGGTGTATTCATAATGGCCTTGACCTCTTTGCTCATATTCTCACTCCTCCCACTCTTCAACTGGACTTTGGGAGCTCAGTCCACTGCTCCGCTGCAGGTCTCTGCCTTAGTTTCCATCAGTTTCTGGATAAAGGTTTTATGGTGATATTTAGATATTTATCAGTCTGACTACAGGATAAGGCCAGTTCAGGCACCCTCTTCTCTGTTGCTTAGGGTCTTAGCTGGATCACCCTTGTGGATTCCTGGAAATTTCTTTAGTGCCAGGTTTCTTGCTATCCCCATAATGGCAATCTCAATCAAACTATCTCTTTCCTTGCTCTCATTTCTGTCCTTCCTCCATCTTGACTATCCCATTTCTTCAAGCTCCCCTCTCTTTTTCTCTTCCCTTTCCAAGCTCTCTTCTCACCCCACCCCCATGCTTCCAATTTTGTCAGGCGATTCTATTTCCCATTTCCTGGTGGATCTATGTATATTTTTCTTAGGGTTCACCTTGTTATTTAGCTTCTCTAGGATCATGAACTGCAGGCTCAATATCCTTTGCTTTACAGCTTGTATTCAGTTATTAGTGAGTACATACCATGTTCATCTTCCTGGAGGGAATCTTTCTGGGTATGGGTTACCTCACTTGGGATATATATGTGTGTGTGTGTGTGTGTGTGTATACACATATATACATATATA
>NW_004949120.1:942637-943172 GCF_000317375.1 Microtus ochrogaster
ACTCAGGATAGTGTTTTCTATTTCCATCCATTGGCAATTTATAGATTCAATGCAATCCCCATTAAAATCCCATTGAAATTCTTCACTGATCTTGAGAGGACATTAATCAACTTTATATGGAAAAACAAAAAACCCAGGATAGCCAAAACAATCTTATACATTAAAGGAACTTCTGGAGGCATTGCCATCCCTGACTTCAAACTCTATTACAGAGCTTCTGTATTGAAAACAGCTTAGTATTGGCATAAAAACGGAGAAGTCGATCAATGGAATAGAGTAGAAGACCCGGATTTTAACCCACAAACCTATGAACACCTGATTTTTGATAAAGGAGCTAAAAGTATTCAGTGGAATAAAGAAAGCATCTTCAACAAATGGTGCTGGCAGAAATGGTTGTCAACCTATAGAAGAATAAAAATAGATCCATATCTATCGCCATGCAAAACTCAAGTCCAAATGGATTAAAGACCTCAATATCAGGCTGAACACACTGAACCTGATAGAAGAGAAAGTGGGAAGTACTCTACAACATATG
>NW_004949120.1:945362-967716 GCF_000317375.1 Microtus ochrogaster
AAACAACCTAGATGCCCTTCAATGGAAGAATGGATGAAGAAAGTGTGGAATATATACATATTAGAGTACTACTCAGCTGTAAAAAACAATGACTTCGCGAATTTTGCATGCAAGTGGATGGAAACCTGTCTGTTTTTATGCCGATACCAAGCTATTTTCATTATTGTAGCTCTATAATGGAACTAGATGATAGGGATGGTGATGCTTCCAGAAGTTCCTTTATTGTACAGAATTGTTTAGGCTATCCTAGGTTTTTTGTTTTTCCATATAAAGTTGATTATTGTTCTTTCAACATCTGTGAAGAATTGGGCTGTTATTTTGATGGGGATTGCATTGATTCTTTAGATTGCTTTTGGTAGGTTTGCCATTTTTATTATGTTGACACTATCTATCCAAGAACATAGGAAATCTTTTTATTTTCTGATATCTTCTTTAATTTCTTTCTTAAAAAATTTAAAGTTCTGATTGAACAGGTCTTTTCCTTCTTTGGTTAGTGTTACCCCAAGATATTTTATGTTATTTGTGGCTATTGTGATGGTGATGTTTTCTCTGATTTCTTTCTCAGCTTGTTTTCATTTGGATATAGGAGGCCTACTAATTTTTTGAGTTGATCTTGTATCCTGCCATATTACTGAAGGTATTTATCAGCTGTATAAGTTCTTTAGCAGGGATTTGAGGATCACTTATGTATACTATTATATCATCTGAAAATAACAAAAGTTTGACTTCTTCTTTTCCAATTTGAATCACCCTGATCTCCTTTTTTTTTGTCTTATTGCTGTAGTATGAACTTCAAGAACTATGTTGAATAGATATGGAGAGAGTGGACAGCCTTGTCTTGTTCCTGATTTTTCGTGGAATTGGTTGAGTTTCTCTCTATTTAATTTGATGCTGACTGTCAGCTTGCTGTATATTACTTTTTTATGTTTAGATATGTTCCTTGTATCCCAATCTCTCTGAGACCTTCATCATTAAGGGGTGTTAGATTTTATTGAATGCTTTTTCAGCACCTAATGATATGATCATATGGTTTTTTTTTTTTTTTTTTGGTTTTTCGAGACAGGGTTTCTCTGTGGCTTTGGAGCCTGTCCTGGAACTAGCTCTGTAGACCAGGCTGGTCTCGAACTCACAGAGATCCTCCTGCCTCTGCCTCCTGAGTGCTGGGATTAAAGGCGTGTGCCACCATCGCCCGGCCATATGGTTTTTTCTTTCAGTTTTTTATATGGTGGATTACATTGATAGATTTTTGTATGTTAATTATTCGTGTATCTCAGGGATGATGCTGACTTGATCATGGTGGATGATTTTTTGATGTGTTCTTGGATTTGGTTTGCCAGTATTTTGTTGAGTATTTTTGCATCTCTATCTGTGAGTGAGATTGTTCTGTAATTCTCTTTCTTGGTTGATTCTTTGTGTGGTTTCAGTATCAGGGTAAATGTAGCCTCATAAAAAGTATTCGACAATGTTTGTTTTATTTCTATTAGGTGGAACACTTTGAGGAGTATAGGTATTAGCTCTTATTTGAAGTTCTGTTAGAATTCTGCACTGAAACCATCCAACCCTGGGCTTTTTATGGTTAGGAGGCTTTTGATGTCTGCTTCTATTTCCTTGCAGTTTATAGGTCTATTTAAATTGCTCACCTGGTTTTGATCTAATTTTGCTATATGGTAACTAAACAGAAAATTGTCCATTTCTTTTACATTTTCTAATTTTGTGAAGTGCAGGTTTTTGTAGTATGTCTTAATAATTCTCTGGATTTCCTCAGTGTCCGTTGTTATGACCCCCTTCTCATTTCTGATTTTAGTAATTTGGATGTTCTCCATCTGCCTTTTGATTAGTTTAATATGGGTTTGCCTATCTTGTTGATTTTCTGAAAGAACCAGCTCTTTGTTTCATTTAGTCTTTGTATTGTTTTTATTTATTTATTTTATTGATTTCAGCCTTTAATTTGATTATTTTTGTCTTCTACTCCTCCTGGGTAAGCCTGCTTATTTTTGTTCCAGAGCATTCAGGTGTCCTGTTAAGTCACTTGTGTGAACTTTCTTTATGTACTCTCTTAGGGCTATGACCTTTCCTCTTAGGAATACTTTCATAGTGTCCCATAGGTTTGGGCACATTGTACATTCATTTTCATTGATTTCTAGGAAGTCCTTATTTTCTTTCTTTATTTCTTCCTTGACCTAGGGATGGTTCAAAAGTGCTCTTTTCAATTTCCATAATTTTGTAGGCTCTCTGCACTTAGTTCTGTTGTATCTGTTGAGGTTTTCTTTGTTACCAAGTATGTGGCCAATTTTAGTGAAGGTTACATGAGGTTCTGAGAAGAAGGTATATTCTTTTGTATTTGGGTGGAATAGTCTGTAGATAGATGTCTGTTAAGTCCATTTGAGTCATGACATCTGTTAGTTCTCTTATTTCTCTAATTTTCTGTCTTACAGATCTGTTTATTGGGGAGAGTGGGGTGTTGAAGTCTTCTACTATTAGTGTGTTGGGTTTGTTGTATGATTTAAATTTTAATAATGTTTCTTTTACATATGTGGGTGCTCTTCTATTTGGGGCATAGATGTTCAGTATTTAGACTTTATCTTGATGGATTGCTCCTATTATCTTTATAAAGTGTCCTCCATCTCTTCTGATTAATTTAGTTTGAAATCTATTTTGTTAGAGATTATAATAACTACATCAACTTGTTTCTTAGATCCATTTGATTGGAAAATCTTTTACCAACACTTTACTCTGAGGTAATGTCTGTCTTTGAGGTTGGAGTATATTTCCTGTATACAGCAGTAGGGTGGATTCTGCTTTTGTATCCATTCTCTTAGCCTCTATCTTTTTATAGGTGAATGGAGTCCATTGATATTAAGAGATAATAATGACCAGTAATTGTTAATTTCTGTTATTTTCCAGTGTGTGTTTCCCTTCTTTGGGCTTTGCTGGTATGAGTTTATCTGTTGTCTGTGTTCTTGTAGGTGAAGTTAGCTTCTTTGGGTTGGAGTTTTTCTTCTAGTACTTTCTGTAGAAATGGATTTATGGATATGTATTATTTAAATCTGGTTTTGTCATGGAATATCTTGTTTTTTTTCCATTAATGATGACTGAAATCTTTGCTGTACATAATAGTCTAGGCTTGCATCAGTGGTCTCTTAGTGTCTGCAGCACATCTATTTAGGACCTTCTGGCTTTCATGGTTTCCATTGAGAAGTTGGGTGTAATTCTGATAGGTCTACCTTTATATGTTACTTGACTTTTTGCTTTGCAGCTCTTAGTGTTCTGTCTTCATTCTGAATGTTTTGCATTTTTGATTATTATATGATAAGGACACTTTTTTTTTTAATCCAGTCTATTTGGTGTTCTGTAAGCTTCTTGTACTTTCACAGGGATATCCTCCTTTAGGTTGGGGAAGTTTTCTTCTATGATTTTGTTAAATATATTTTCTGTGCTTTTGAGTTGGAGTTATTGTTTTTTCTATCCCTATTATTCTTAGGTTTGGTCTTTTCATGGTGTCCCAGATTTCCTGGATGCTTTATGTTAAGAATTTTTTGGATTTAATGTTTTCTTTGACCAATGAATCTATTTCTTTTATAGTTTGGTCAAGACCTGAGATTCTCTTTTTCATCTCTTTTACTCTGTTGGTCATGCTTACCTCGGTAGTTCCCATTCCTTTATCCAGATTTTACATATCCAGAATTCCCTCAGTTTCTGGTTTTTTTAATTGCCCTATTCGGTCTTAAAGTCTTGAGCTGTTTACTTCACCTGTTTGATTGTTTTTTCTTGTTTTTCTTTGAGAGATTTATTAATTCCTTCCAAGTTTTGTTTGTTTTTTCCTCTATTTCTTTAAGGGAATTTTTCATTTCCTCTTTAAATATCTCTATCATCTTCATACAGTTACATTTAAAATTGTTTTCTTTTGCTTCTTCTGGGTTATGACAATCAGTTTTCCTGTTGTATGACCACTGGGTTCTGGTGTTACCGTGCTGATTTTTAGGTTGTTGAATAAATTCTTGCATTGGTGCCTGCCTATCTCTTCCTTCAATTGAGGCCAGCAGCGTTTTTGTCTCTTTGTGCATTTCTTATAGTGGCTGTCTGTGTATTTGGGAACAGTGTTCCACTGAGGTTGTGGGGGGATAGATGGGTTTGGGGGTGGAGTGGGACATGTAGCTTGCAGGGTCTGATGGATGGGAAGGGGGTATTGGAGCAACCTACCTCCACGAAGCTCACTTGCTGGCTGGCTAGAGAAGCAAAGGCAGGTGGGGGAGGGGGCTGGGGTTTTGCTCCAGTATGGAGGGCCTAGAGAGTAGGGTGTCCTTTCGGGTGGCTGGTCACCCACCTCTTTGTCTGCCTGTTGTGTTTTAAAATACCTGTCCACATCTGTTGAACCCTAGTTTTCAAAACAGTTATGTTCATTTTTAAGGTATTGGATGGTTTATTTCACTTTTATATTCTTCAGATATCTGCATTTAGCTTTGTTTTTCATAGACTTAAATATGACAATCACATGTATATTCTTCAATACACATTATAAATACATAGTTTTTAAGGGTTTGCTTCATTTAAAAATAACTGATTAAAATGCTTCTCTTATTCATCATAAATATATGAAGAAAAGAACAGATTGCATGTTGATAATTATAATATGAGTAACATTAGTTGAGTTGATATTTGCCACTTAATGAACACTCCCAAAGCAAGGAAACTTAATAAGGTACAGAGATATTAAACAACTTTTCTGCATTAGTCTTTTACAGCTGCTACAACAAAATTCCACAGCCTGTATTTGGTGACTTAAACAAACAAAAAACAGATAGGAGAATAAATTGAATTGAATAGAAGACCCAGATACCAATCTACACATGGTATGAGATGTCCTTCTTTATTTGTGTTGCTTTTATTGATTAAGGAATAAAGCTGTTTTAGCAGTGGCTTAACAGAAAGTGGCTAGGTGGGAAATCTAAACTGAATTATGGGAGAAAGAAAGCAGAGTCAAAGAGAAGCCATGTAGCTGCCACCAGAGACAGATGCACCAGAACCTTGCCAGTAGACCATGAGCCTTGCAGTAAAATATAAAATAATGGAAATGGGTTAATTTAAGACATAAGAGCTAGCTAGCAATATGCTTAAGTTATTGGCCAAACAGTGGTGCAAATAATATAGTTTCTGAGTGATTATTTTATAGTCTGGGCAGCTGGGAACAAACAAGCAACCTCCTACTACATGCATACCTACAAATACCTGATTATTTGACAAAGAAGCAAAAAATATAAAATGGAAAAAAGAAAGCATATTTAACAAATGGTGCTGGCATAACTACATATCAACATGTAGGAGAATGAAATAGACCCATATTTATTGCCATGCAGAAAAGTCAAGTTCAAATGGATCAAAGACTTCAACATAAAACCACCCACATTGAACCTCATAGAAGAGAAAGTGGAAAGTACACTTAAACACATTGGCACAAGAGACCACTTCCTAAATATAACTCCAGTAGCACAGACACTAAGAGAAACAATTAATAAATGGGACCTCCTGAAACTGAGATGCTTCTGTAAAGCAAAGGACATAGTCAACAAGACAAAACTGCAGCCTACAGAATGTGAAAAGATCTTCAGATCAGACAGAGGGCTGTTCTACAAAATATAGGAAGAATTCAAGAAATTGGTCATCAAAAGAACAAATAATCCAATAAAAAATTGAGTACAGACCTAAATGGAGAACTCTCAACAGAAGAATTTAAAATACCTAAAAGACACTTTTTTCACCATCCTTAGGAAACAGAGAAATGCAAATCAAAACAACTCTGAGAGTCCATTCTACACTTGTCAGAATAGCCAAGATCACTGATGACAGCTTATGCTGAAGAGGATGGGGGTAAAGGGAACACTTCTCTATTTCTGGTGGGAGTGTAAGCTTGTACAGCTGCTTAAGAAATCAGTATGGTGATTTCTTAAAAAATTGGGAAGCAACCTACCTCAAGACCCAGTAATACCACTTTTGGGTATATACCTAAAGGATTCTCAATCATACCACAAGGACATTAGCTCAACTATGTTCATAGCAGCATTATTTGTAATAGCCAGAACCTTCAAACAACCTAGATGCCCCTCAACTGAAGAATGGATAAAGAAAATGTGGCACATTTACACATTAGAATACTATTCAGTGGTGAAAATTCTTAGAAAGACAACTCAGTAGTCAAGAGCCCTTGCTGCTCTTGCTTAGAACCAGAATTTAGCTTCTAAAAGATGAGCTTACAGTGACCTGTAACTTTAGCATTAGGGGATCAGATGACCTATTCTAGTGTTTAACGGTTCCTGGATCCTTCAAACACACACATATGCTCATAAGTAAAAAAAAAAATGTTTCAAAATATTTATCTAATGTCTAAAGTATTGTATATCTCTTTTGAATCTAAAGATTATAAATATCAGAGTTTTTAGTGTGGTAAGTATTTCCTGGTAGTTCCTTAGATTCCCTATAACTATCTTCAGTGAAATACTGCACTTCTGATTATAGAATTCTGTGATTTCCTTTATTCTTAGAGTTTTTCATCTTAAATGCCTATTCATTTTTATAGTGTGATACATATTGGTTTCCTCATTTGTCCTATATTGATATTGGAAAAGCTTAGAGTCAATGACTAATAACTCTTTCATTAAAACAATTTGTATTTTATTCTCTATTAAGGTCAGCTAACTTCATACTCTTCAGTGATTTTGAACTTCCTAATTTTGTAACACATTATTTACTAAAAGTGATATTAACATTAATTCTATAAGGAGAGTTATATCATATAAATCAGCTAAAAAACCTCAATATATCTTTGAGATCATTTTACTATATTATGAGAAATTATCACATGGTACTAGAGAAAGTACTGTGATTGCATTTCACCCAAAATTTGGCAAACAAGGTGTTACTGGAAATGTATTTATTATTTTAAAATTTAAATTGTAGAAGTTACAAATACTCCTATTACAGACATATTGAAAATTTTTCTGCTTTTTAGTCCATCACTGTCTGTAAAATGTGAACTTTGGGGTATTTAAAAGCTACTGTTAAGGAAGTGTCTCCCCAAAGTTAGTTTGACTGCCATGATATACATGTGTACTTTTTTTTTTTTTTTTTTTGGTTTTTCGAGACAGGGTTTCTCTGTGGTTTTGGAGCCTGTCCTGGAACTAGCTCTTGTAGACCAGGCTGGTCTCGAACTCAGAGATCCGCCTGCCTCTGCCTCCCAAGTGCTGGGATTAAAGGCGTGTACATGTGTACTTTTAAGCATTTGTTGAAGACATGTGTTGAGTACAAAGTTTACAGCACTGCTATAGTCACCCAGCTAGATTATCATCCCCAAAGACACCACAAGTTTCTTTCTTGAGGTTGTTCTGTATCTCCAGCCACAAAATCAATGTGTTATGTTAAAAAAAAATAGTCTACCCTTGTTCCCAGGGACCCTACAAGTTCCTTGCTTGAGGACACTCTGTCTGTACCTCTAGCCCCGATATAGAACCCTGAATTAGTATTTGACAATAATCATAAGGCAATAATCAACAAAGGGCGCTTTGAGGGTGCTCTTTATGTATTTACATGTGGATGAATTTACAGGCATTAAGATAATGCATTTCAGAATTGCTGGGACATTAGCAATGAAATCACCTGGACCTGTTATTGTTAAAGGACAAGATTCCATGTCCTACTCCAAGAGTCCGAATTGCTGAGTGAAGCCCAGGAAAACTTCTTTATTGATATCACCTGGAGATTGTTTAAACTCCTGCCATGGAGAATGTTTTGCAGTAAGCTGTTCTTGCTCTTCCACACTTTCTAGCCCCAAACCTACTCCTCATTTTACTCCTCAAGGACATACTCTTTACTCAGTCTTAAAACATTATTATCTTTATGTTTTCTGGGGACATGCTATCAAACATTCTTTAACTTCTAAATTTGATAACTTATGAGGGTTCTCCTTGAAATTTTTTCCAATTTCATAAGTAGCTATTTAAATACTAATTATCTCTAAGAAAGAGATAGAACAGTAAATGTTCCACGTGGGCTTGCATGACATTGCTTGTGGTGAGATGTGAACAAATGTGTCTTACCCAGATTGGGAACCCATGCTCGTCCAAAGTAATGATACCACCAAGTTCAATTTATTTGGTTACTTACAGGTGTTTGGATGAGGTGTTACTTACAGGAATATTGTTTGAATATGAAAAGGTATTTTACATTTGTTTAAGTAGCAGAAAATTATTTTAATTGTGTAAAGGTGTGTTACATTTTTTATTCTCTATTTGTAAAACAATGTAAGGATGTGTTATATTTGCTTATGCTGCATTTGTTTAATTATGAAAAGATGTATTGCTATTTCACCTTGCCTGCCTAAGGCACTGGATTGATCTAATAAAAAGCTGAATGGTAAATAACTAGGCAGGAGGAAATAGGTGGGGCTAGTGGGTAGAACAAATCAACAGAAAGAGAATTGTAGGCTCAGAAAGAACAAGAGAGAGAAGGAAAAAAGAATAAAGGAGAAAAGAGGCACATACCTGGGACAAGAAGCCAGGCTGCTACCACCCCACCAATCATGAGACATTGTGAAAATAAGAACAAAGAAAGAGCAAAAGAAAGAAAGAAAAAAGAAAGAAAGAAAGAAAGAAAGAAAGAAAGAAAGAAAGAAAGAAAGAAAGAAAGAAAGGTAAACACCTCTAAGGCAAAATTTAGGTAAAGAAAAACAGATTAAAGTAAGAGCTAAACTAAGACTGAACATTCAGAACTAATAAGTGCTGTGGAATAATCTTTTTGTACAGTGTGAATAAGTTTCACTCAGATTGGTATAATAAAAAGCTAAACATCCAATAGCTACATAGGATTTTGCGGGCAGAGAGAATCCTGGGGAGAAGGTGGAGTCACCATCAGGCAAAGAACAAACAGACATGTAGAAAAAGAGGTAAACACCACCAGTCATGTAGCAATATAAGGACTAAACTAGGCCCCTTGAATACAGGTGACAATGGTGTGGTGTGGGCAGTATATGGAGCCACTGGCAGTGAGACCAAGATCTAATGCTAATACATGAATTGACTTTGTGGAGCCCACTCTCTATGGAGAGATACCTTGCTCAGCCTAGGGGATGGGCTTGATCTTGCCTCAGTGAAGTGATGGTATATTCTTAGTTGACTTCCCAGGGGAGACCTTACCCTTCTGGGGAGCAGATTTAGGGTAGGCTGGCTGAAAAGTAGGGAAGTGGGAGGAGAGGAGGAATGGGAAATTGGGGTTTACATGAAAAAATAAAATCAAAATAAAGAACAAAAAATGTGATGGGTTTTAAGTTATGAGCTAGTTAGAAACAAGCCTAAGCTATCAGACACGCTTTTGTTAACTAAGAAGAAGTCATTTATTTGGGATCTGGATGTTGGGACAGATAAAAACTCTCAAAAAATAAGTCTCCATATCATGATTTGAGAGATGGTTGGTAGCCTAAAGAAAAAAAAAAAAACCTGGTACATATTCATGTTCCCAGGTGAGGCCCCAATTTCCACATAGAACCTGAGAAATCTAAGAAACAAAAACCAAACAAACAAAAATGGATATGTTTCCTTTAAGAGGCTCTGTTATACCACAAACCCTTGATCAACCTACACATTAAGCAGAAATGGCAAGCTAAGTAAAAAATATCAGCAGCAGTGTGGGCACTGGCATTCTAGATCTAAGGTGGCTTAATGTATTTCTCTATTGAATGAACTTCTGGCAGCTTCTTGAGCTTAAGGCTTGTCTCTCCTAGACTTAATGAGGGAGCAGAATTAGTCACAAAGCAACAGTGGGGGACTCAGTGATAGCTTAACAGTTTAAGGTTTTGCTCATACAAACAAAAAGGCTAGAGATATGCAATAAAACAGGTTCAGATAGAAAAATTCTCTAGACAGATTATATTGTGTTTAAAATGTGCATAGGCCTAAGAAAGAAAAGAAAATGGGTATAGACAATCATAGAAAAAAGTAAATGGTGTATAACTAATAAAAAGAATAAGCCATGTAGAGATGGGAAATAAACATGGGATTTTGATCCTGTATGCTGACGAATTAGGTTGGCATGATAAATAACCAGACAAGCTCAAGAACAACAGTTATATTTTAATAATCAAAAAGAGGGAACTCACGCTACAAGAGTGGGAGGTCCGAAATCCAATAGGTCCCATGAGCAAAAAGAGAGTGGTGCTCCTGGATCTCCCAGTATTTCTACTTGGGCCCCAGGTAGCCACACCCTAATTAGATGTGATTGGTTAATAGTTTCCCCATCACCTATATATTGTGTTGATGTTGAATTTTTTTGAATGATGATGAGTAAATGGCAGCTGCTGAGAGTCATGGGATTGTAAGAGGGACTACTGAATTAAACCAACCTAGATACTTTAGGAATGCCTTAACTTTAAAATGGAAGTCAGAAAATGTATTGCATTAGGGAATGTTTTTCTTTTGCTTCTACAGGAAACAAAAAGCTGTGGTCTTGTTTAAGATAGAGATCAGGTTGGAGTAGGAAAGATTCATTGAAAATCCATGCTACAGAAATAAATACATAAAGCTAGAAAACCTACATGACAATACAAGGGACGAGACTCCAAGGAAAGCAGATGACTCCAGTACTCAGGCTCTCAGAATGCCTCTGATGCAGTTTTCTGAGAATTCTGCATTGAGAACAGCTTCATGGCTGCTACGTGAGATGGTCCAGCCTTGCAAACTATTCTGATTAGGACTGGAGAGGAGGCTTGTGCTTTCCCATTGCACAGAGACTGGACAACAAATGTTATCTCTGGTTTACTCAGGACTGGACAATTATCTCAATTTTCTGAGGTTCTCCAAAGAAGCCTTTATTCCAAGACAACAGGAAGTGTTCTAGAGAACACAACACCCATATTCCCCAAAAGAATAAAGGGACAGGTGGGTTTTGGTCATTCAGTGATATGGATGTTTGCCATCATTTATGTTGCTATAGCAATATAGGATAAAAAGACAACTATTCACCTCTAATACTTTACCAATTTTGATATGTTGATACAGATTTTTATATGTTAATACAAATTTAAAGTTACTTTTATTATCCTGTATGTATATATCTATTATTGACTAGGGTATTGAAGTTATGCAGTTTATTTAAAACTGTAATGTATGAGTAAGAAAATGCAAGTTAGTAGTTAGTCATCTATAATATCAAACTTGTATGTTAGGTATGTTTGCAAGGTTAAGCAGGTGTGTTCTAGATAGAGTCCTGCTCTTCAAATGCTGCAAAGAGGTACAAAAGATGTTTAATAACCTGAGGCGTATGACAGTGAGACATATCTGCTCTTGGCAACAAAAATCTACTTCATAAAAGGATGATGGGTTTTGAAGGACCTCCATAGGAGTTTGCTTTCATTATGGCAAAGATAGACATTCTGGCAAGAAACTGATCTTGACTGCTGAGAGTATTCTGTACAAACTGGACAAGGATTGCATAAAGGAGAGACTATCAAACTTTGCCAAGATAAGGTAGGGCAGTCCTTCAAAATTTCTGCTTCATAGAAAAGTCTGTCAGACATTCTGGACTGTAGCTTGTAAATGGTTACCCCAACATGGTGGAGGAACCCTGGGTGACTCTCCAGGCAGCCAGATGTTTGTCATTTCTTTTTGTTTTTTGTTTTTTGTTTTTCGAGACAGGATTTCTCTGTTGCTTTGGAGCCTGTCCTGGAACTAGCTCTTGTAGACCAGGCTGGTCTCGAACTCACAGAGATCCGCCTGCCTCTGCCTCCCGAGTGCTGGGATTAAAGGCGTGCGCCACCACCGCCCGGCTTGATGTTTGTCATTTCTATAGTTATGGAAATGGTTTGCAGTTCACTTTCTGTTTACTCAGGCAATATTATACCCTTCTAGGGTCTTTGATGGAACTGAAGACAGATAGTTATAATTTTCTTTAGTTATAATAGAAGGTAAAGTAGATAAAAACCTTTGGACTCATCAATATAGGATTAATAATAGGGTTTTATTTCTGAATTTACCTGATAAAAACTGACTGAATATTGCAAATATGATTCTTGATAACTGTTTTTATTATATATAGTCTTACCGTGTTAAAGTTAAAACCTTTCTTTCTGTTGAGACAAAAGGGGGGAATGTGGAATATTACTTTAACTTTGTAATGGTGTGTTGCATTTGTTTATGGTCCATTTGTTAAACAATGTAAGAATGTGTTACACATATTTATATTGCATTTGTTTAATTATGAAAAGATGTGTTGCTGTTTTACCTTGCCTGCCTAAGGTATCTGATTGGTCTAATGAAGAAGTGAATGACCAATAGCTAGGTAGGAGAAAGACAAGTGGGGCTGTTCAGCCAAGAAAATAAATAGGAGGAGAACTGTAGAATCAAAAAGAGAAAGAGGGAGAATAAAGAGGAGAAAACAAGGGAGAACAAAAGAGGAATATTCCCAGGGCAAGAAGCCAGGCAGCTGTCAGCTAGCCAGCCAGACACAAGAAGCAGTGAATGTAAGGTAGAAAGAAAAATGAAAGAAAGAAAGAAAGAAAGAAAGAAAGAAAGAAAGAAAGAAAGAAAGAAGGAAAGAAAGAAAAGGAAGAAAGAAAGAAAGGAAGAAGGGAAAACAGCACTAAGGCAACCTATAGGTAAAGAAAAATAGTAAAAATAAGAGCTAAGCTAAAGCTGACCATTCAAAACTAATAATATGTCTCTCTGTCATGATTTGGGATCTTTTTGGTGGTTCAAAAGAAAAAGGATGGTACAAAATACAAAGAACTAAAGGTCGGGTGTATCATAGAAATCCAACCTCAGCTTGGGTAATTACTCAATATATTTGGAACCCTGGGGGTATCTGCAGGCAGCTCAACAACAAAGGTATTTGTACTGCTTATATAATATTAGAGAGGATATACATTGCACACCTGTCCTGTAAGTTTCAGGGACTTCCTGAGATGTGTGCATTTTTTAAATCCTGAGTACTAACAAGCCTCCCTTTCGGACTTCTGATTCTTAAAGCAGTGCACAGTCATCAGAGCTCTCAGCATTCATGTTCTTATGTTCAGTGTTGTATAAAACATTGGTTCTTTGTAAACAGACACACTTTTTATACTACATAGCATGTTCCTGGGTAAAGGAGACAATTTTATTAATAGATTAATTTTTCTTTCATTACTTAAGTAAGTGATTAAGATTTACCAGAAATATTTGCTGAGTTAAAATTGGCCAAAGCCATTGTTTGAAGCTTATTAAGACTATTACTGCCACAATTATTTTATTAATACAAGGGACTATGAATAAGACAAGGTAATATTGACAGGCAAACCAGTTTCTGAATTTTATGTATTGTGTTTATGCTATAACTTATGATTAAGTAATTTGGAGATAGAAACAGCATCTGACTCATTTTAATAATTAGTTTGAGCTAAAATTAAATAAGAACATGCTTCAGAAAGATTTTAAAGAGCACTATAAGCAGAAATTCTTTTGCTTAATTTTACCTTCATCTTAAAAATTTAATGTTGATTATAAAAAATATGTCTCTTTGTTGCAAAGTTGTGAAGCTTACTCTAATTAAACAGAAAACAAATATATAGCAAGGTGCAATGATGTAATTCCAGCACTCAGAAGGCTGAGGTAGGAGGATCAGAATTCTGAGACAAGTCTGGGATAGAGAATAAAATGCTGTCTTAAATCCCCAACCAAGTTGTAGTAAAAGAGAGCCACTTGTTCCTTGGCTGCTCAGACTCCCAAAATAACCACACAAAAAATGTTTTAACTAAATCTCTGCTTGGCCAATTACTTAAGTGTATTGCTAGTTAGCTCTTACATCTTGAATTAATCCATCTACATTATTTTATATTTTACCACGAGGCTCATGGCCTACCAGCAAGGTTTCAGCATGTCTATCGCTGGTGGCAGCTTCATGGTTTCCCTTTAACTCCACCCTTCCTTTCTCCCAGCATTCAGTTCTGTCTTCCCTGACTAAGTTTTGCCCTGCTATAGGTCCAAAGCAGTTTCTTTATTCATTAATGGCAATCAGAGCATACAGAGGGAAATCCCACATCACCTCCCTTTTTCTATTTTAACAAAAAGGGAAGGTTTTATTTTAACATAGTAAAATTCCATTTAACAAAACAGTTATCAAGCAAGAATTTATAGCTACAATATTTATATCTACTTTATCTTTTATCAAAACTAAAGAAAACTATAACTATAGCTATAAATTCTTCAATTCCATCAAAGACTCCAGAAGGATATAATATTACCTATGTAAACAATAAGTTCATTGTAAGCAACTTTCAAAACTGTAGAATGGACAGAGATGTCTTGCTGCCTGGACAGTTACCCAAAGTTTCTCTGAGAAGTGGCTGCCTCCTACAACAAATTGACACCAACATGGTGGACTAAATCCATTTATAAACCAGAGAGAGCTTGAAAAGGAATTCTAGACACCAAAATACAGAGTTTAACACAACTTTTTGCTGTTTGCCAGTGGCATGAGGCAGAGAGGTTTTCCCAATTCAGCTGAGGCAAGAAAAAGATGTGCCATTTTGAAATGCCTGCTTTCTGTACCATGCTGCCAGCACAATCTTTATCTTCTAGGAGCTGTAGCATTTGAATGGAGTTTGTGAGAAATGTGCTATGACTTGTTTGGTAGCAACATGGACTGGCTGTGTGCCTAGGGATGGGGCATTGTGCATGACTCTTCAAGGCAGTGAGCAGCTCCATACTGGGCTGGGTAGGGCAAGCAAGCATTGTCATATTTCCCCTAGCAATGGTGCAGGTTAAGTTTTTAAGAACTACTTAGCATTTACAAAGTGCTCCTCGACAGTAAAGAATTACAGATACACAATAGGACAGATTCAGACATAAAGGACCTCTAGAAGGATCACAGTGTTGGATAAATGTATGTAGGCTTGGGAGAGAGAAGAAAAAGAATATGGACAGTTATAAAAGGAAGTAAATGGTTAAAAAGATAAAATATTTAAAGAAACAGAATACAGACAGTCATAGATTAAAGGAGTAAAGAAATAAAATAAATATTAAAAAGTAATAGAGTAAAAAAATAAGCCACCTAAAGATGGAAAATTCACAGAGAGTCTGGATTATGTATATTATTGTGTTTTCTTTTAAGTTTTTGATTGTAAAGGAGCTACGTACAGGGAGACACTTATTTGTATGGGCTGCTAAGCTAAACCAGCATGTATATTAAAAAGGTATCTTGACTTCAGAATTTGGGTCTAAGGATATGTTACTTTGGAAAAAAAGGTTCTTCTTTTGTTTCCACAGAGGATAAGTACCTATAGATTGTTTCTAGACTAAAGCATGGGATAAAACCGGACTTGCTGAACATAGCGGACAATGAGGACTACAGAGATCTCAAGAACAAGGGCAAGTGGTTTTTGATCCTACTGCATGTGCTGGCTTTGGGGGGGCCTGGGCCGTTTGGATGCTCAACTTACTAAACCTGGATGGAGGTGGGCGGTCCTTGGACTTCCCACAGGTCAGGGAGCCCTGATGGCTCTTCAAGCTGATGAGGGAGAGGGACTTGATCGGGGGAGGAGGCAGAAATCCTCAATAAATAAATAAATTAAAAAAAAATGTAAAAAAAAAAAAAACAAAAAACAAAAAATTACTTCACCCAATAAAAAAGCAGGAAGCAGTTTGGAGAAGAGCTATACCCGTATTTCCAAATATTTTGTATAAATGTTTGTTTATATTTAAAGGGGGATATGCTACACAGATGGATACTTTTCATTGGTATGGATCTTGGTTTAATGATGCAAATTTAAGGTAAATTTTGTTATATGTATATTTCTGTGCTTGATTAAGGTATTGTGATAGTATAGTTCATTTAAAAATGTAATGTATAATTAAGAAATATAGGTTAATAGATAGTCATTTATAATAGTCAAGCTTGTAGTCATATAGGTTAGGTTTTTTAGATATATAGAGATTTATTTCATTTATGTATTCTTCAAATCTTTCAGAGACACTCAGAATATGACATTTAAATGTTTTAAGAACTTAGGACTTTTTATGACAATGAAACACAGCTGCTCCTGGCAGCACCAAATACTTCAAGAGAAATATGGACATCAAAGAGCCTCTTTATGGAGTTGTTTAGCTATTTGGGCAAGAAACTTTTTTTGCCTGAACTGTTTAATGAATTGGACATGCAGAACCATAGAGAAATGACTGCTGAACTTGCCTAAAAGATAGATAATCCTTCTGGGTTCCTCCTTCATGAAAGAGTCTGTGAGACATTCTGCAAAATACAGAAGAAAGTGACTGACAAACTGCCAATATAGGTGGAATTGTCTTTGAAATTTCCTGCTTCCTGCAAAAGTCTACTTAATACTATGGGTAGGCTGAAGATGGATGCCCCAACAGTACAGAAGAATTTTGGGTGACTGTCCAGGCAGTGAGATGTCTCTGTCAATTCTAGAGTTTTGGAAGTTGCTTACAATGAACATAGTGTTTATTTAGGTAATATTATATCCTCTTGAGTCTTTGATGGAGTTGAAGAATTTATAGTTATAGTTTTCCTTAGTTATAATAAAAGATAAAGTAGATATAAATATTGTAACTATAATTCTTCATAACTGTTGTGTTATATCTTATTTTACTGTGTTAAAGTTAAACATTCCTTTTTTATTTTAACAGAAAAGGGAAGGTGATGTGCGATTTCCTGCAGTAGGCTGTGATTACCATTAATGAATAAAGAAACTGCTTTGGACCTATAGCAGGACAGAACTTAGGTAGGCAGGGAAGATGGAACTGAATGCTGGGAGAAAAAAGGGTGGCGTTAGGGAAAAGCCATGTAGCTTCCAGAAATAGATGCTAGAACTTTAGCCAGTAAGCCACACCATGTGGCAATACACAAATTACTAGAAATGGATTAAATAAAGATGTAAGAGTTAGCCAATAAGAAGTTAGAGCTAATGGGCCAAACAGTGATTTAATTAATACAGTTTCTGTGTGATTATTTCAGGGCTGAGGAGCCAGGAACCAACAAGCAGCCCCCCTTGCAACACCAAGTCCTTTCTTAAATGTGGCTGTGACAGATTATTTTCTTAGAGCTTATGATATGAAAATGGAAATGCATAAACTACCTCACTACATGGGAAGGAAATATCAGGGTTTGTGAATTTAAGAAGAGAAATTATATGCATCTTCCAGTATCAAACTACAAAGTAAGTTTAGACAAAGGAGTCTGTAAGAATTTTAATTTTAAAAAAAAATGATTTATCACTTAAGTAAAAAATTTTGTGAAAAGTAAAAATTTTCCTCTAGCTATAATAATTAAGGTGTACCTGTTTTTATTTGGGCATAAAAGGTGAAAATGCCCAGTTTGAGAAAAAAATTCTAACACAAACCTCAGGAAAGTTTAATAAGTATTGTAGCTCTCACTTTTTCCCTGAAGAGATTCAGCACAATTATTGCTAGAATTTGCCCTAGATTTTTAGCCAGCTGCTGCAAGAGACAAATACTACTGTCAATGGAGTTAATTAAAACTTGTATTAATAAACTACAGTGGAGTAAAATAAGAAGTGACCAATCATTTTCAAACTCTCACTGGAATCAATTGCTTTTATTTTTGAGCATATATAACCCAATGTGACATTGTTCCTCATTTCCTCTGCAAGAAAACTCATTAGCTTATATCCTGGTGTTTCCCAGTGTGCCGTTCCAAAGAGCTACAAAGATTAACTTTCTATGTCAAATCTAATAATTCTTCCATGGTTTATAATGTATTTCCAGGTACATGACATTTGTCCTCAATTTTCTCTTATTATTTCAGAGGTAAGACTCTATCATCTATTTTCTTTTTCCCCTTTTCACCTATATTTATTGGATTCATTAAAAATTCTCAAAATAGGCATTCTATATAAGAAATTCAGCAAGGTTTGTCTTAGAAATAATTCCCTTTGTAAACTGTGGAGACCCTAATTAATTAAACTAGCTGGTATGTTACTTCATCTATATCAGAATGTCCAAACCTCAAAAGTGAAAACAATTCTTTGTCAATATCTGGGGCTGTTTATATGATCATTATTTCAGAAAATTGATTTCTTGTTACTCACACTTCTCCATCCCACAATTAAGCAATTGCTAACATTCATAGCAAAAGACTGAGTTTCCAGTTGTGAAATGAAATGAAAGGCAAATTGCCATGCCCAAATTCAGTGTTATTACAATCTGGAAATATATTCTGCCTTATCTCCTACCCCAGGATGTCAAACTCAGATTTACAAGGTCCAGATTCCAGCCACACTCATTTCTTGTTGACACACATTTGCTCATATTTGTGGAGCACAGTGTAAAAATTAAATATGTTTTTGTAAAGGGAATGATAACATTGGACTCATTAGCATTTTCATCTTTTCAAACATTTGTCATGTCTATGTATTTAAATATTCAATCTTTTCTACTTATTCTGACATATAAGTTTTTGTAGACTCTGTTGACTCTGTGTATTCAATTTTAACTGAACAACCTTGTCCAAATTACCTATCAATTGTGTCTACTTCTTGACTCACATGGTTGTTCCTACTCCCACCTTCATGTACAATTCCACTCATGCAGCATCTGACCTGTGACCCTATTGCTTTCTTCCCTACAGTATCATCTTTCTTTCTCACTCTCCCTAAGTGCCGGCCATGGTTTTTAAAGCCGTTCTATCATCCCTGTTTACTCTGTCTCTTTTAGGTAATCTCTAAACATGCATCTGTTTTATGTGTTTCTGTGCTCCCTCCCAATTAGTTCAGTTCTCTACTTACCTCATCAACACTCACACATTTGCATGACGTGGAACTACATGCGAGTTCCTCAATAAAAACCTAGCTGCTAGCTGTCCAAGTTCTATTTGAGTATTTTAAGTGGACTTTCTGAAGGTGAAAATATTCTATTTTTGAGCATATGTCATGGTGCCTTGAAAATAGTAAAAAAGTATTACAGATTGCTGCTTCCTTTCATTTCACTATGAGTACCTCATCAGGAGACTAAGGTAACAGGAAAAGGGGAGAAAAACAGGTTAATAAATGATGCCTATTAAATTTAAAGGGTGCTTCAATTCAGTGGGAGTTGATGGGTACAGAGAACCTCTCAATTGAGAGAACAGAGAAGAGTAAAGTCACTAATGCCCTCAAAGGAAGCAGATAAGTTTCAGTTTAGGCCTCAGGTCCAGGTGTTGAGTTTTGTTTTGCTTTTTAAACAAGAATAGCAAATGGATTGCTCACCTGGGAAACTTCTGGAGGAGGAGAAACGATTTTGAAATGAGATAAGGTAAATTTTCACTGTAAATGACATAGATATGAGAAGACATTCACAACACCAATCTTGTAGAAGTTTCTGCTACACTCAGCAAATTGGCTCATTCCAGTGTTTCTCCCAGTTGTTAATGGCTTCCGTTTCCTTCCTTGTCAAAGCCACTTTCAGAAGACAAGATGAGTCATGGTCTCTATCATTATGAATCATTAGTCAATTGTCATGTCAGTTGAAGTAGGAATTTTGCAGGCATTGGATACACATCGTTGACTTCTTTAGGGACAAATTCAAGCAGAAAAACAGAGCTGCCATCATGTCTTCAGGCATTATTTATGATTTCAAAGTTAGTATAGTCATAATCAGCTCAGTCAAGCACAATTTTAACTAGTACTCCAAAGCTTCCAATGTTATGATATGAAAATAGCAGCCAGCTATATTCACAAAGTTGATGATAGCTTCAAATGTAATCAGTGTAGAAAGGCCAAACTATAAAATTTCAAAATGGTTATTAAAGTTGAAGTTGCTCCTCTTGTCTCTCAACTTATTCCTGTCCAAATTTATGACTCATTTTTGTTCATTTCACTTGCTGTTGTTTCATCTTTTCTTCTATTTCTATAAAAACCTTCCGCAGAAGCCAGGCGGTGGTGGCACATGCCTTTAATCCCAGCACTCGGGAGGCAGAGGCAGAGGCAGGCTGATCTCTGGGAGTTCGAGGCCAGCCCGGTCTACAAGAGCTAGTTCCGGGACAGGCACCAAAAGCTACAGAGAAACCTTGTCTCAAAAACAAAACAAAACAAAACAAAAAAATCCTTCCCCAGGACAAACTCACTGATTCATTGATATGTCTGTATACATTTAAATCAAAGTATTGTCTATTCTAAAAACATACACTTGTATACTTACTTTTATCATTATTGAATAAAATTGTGTGTACATGTTGACACTAGGGGTTGTTCTGACACTAGTTGTGCACTAGGGGCAATATGAAGGTATTTCTTTCTAATAAATAAAAAGAAATATACACTAAATCTCAGAAAGAAAGCAGCATTCATTCAAATACCAGCTACAGTGAACAACACCCTCACCTAGTGACACACTGCCAGTGAACATTATGGCAGATAGCGTGAGAAAGTATAAAACCTTAACTAGAACAAAAAATTGAACCACTGCATCTGGTCCACCATTTGTACAAATCAGTGAAACCTCCAAATATTGCACATTTGGTTGAAACCTCTGTAATTCCAGGGCAGCCTGAGATAACTTCTTGGTCACTTTTAGAAGGATGCAATAGTTTTTAACCAAATCTGAGACCACACCAACAGCTCCTCTCTTAAATGCAGTCTGAAAAATGTGAAGAAAACTTGAATAATACAAACTACAATCACAGCATGTCACTGAATGTGACATATGTCACAGATTATAGCTGAAGGTAATTTTTGTCTTTTCTATGCCAACCCTTGCTCTACACTAAAAGCTCAGTGTCCTTTCTCTTAAGAGAAGGTGTACCTTGGCTTAACCTGGGTATTGATCACATGGCTAATTTGGTGTAATGCTCAGATGAAATGAAGATGAAATACTCAGAGATGTATAAACATAAGCATGGTATTTTCATCTTCAATATTCTATGACCAGATGGAATTAAATGCCACACTATGTGATCAGTCTTTACAGTTTACCTCTTTGTTACTCTACACCCGGATAGAGTATCTTCCAACCTCATGAAATTATTCTCTGTCATAAATTGAAGATTAAAATCCAGAGTTTGACCATAGAATTAAAAGGAAATAAGACTAACAAGTATCTGCATTGTCAAAAATGCATGTGTATTCACACACACAAATAGATGTACATGGTACAACCATTATATTGCACACACAAGTCACATGGTGGCATACAGATAAAAACCACATGGATATACAATTTCTCAGACCTTCTATAAACCTGGTGGATATTGATGACATGAAATTAATCAGATTTTTCTATTTATACACTTACAAAGACAGTTTTAAGACAGAGCAAATACTTTACAAATGGATTTAGAGTCAGGAATGCTATCCCTTAAAGAAAAAAATGTGTGCTACTCTTTAAAACATAATTTTTTTGAGATTGTAATAGAGTTATATAATTTTCCTATTTTCCTTTATTCCCTCCAATCTCCTCCCATGAGCATTAATGTTAATATAGCTATAAAAAACTAACAACAATCGATCAGACTATGTTGAATCTTTTTTTTGTTTGTTTGTTTTTTTGTTTTTTTGTTTTTCGAGACAGGGTTTCTCTGTGGTTTTGGAGCCTGTCCGGGAACTAGCTCTTGTAGACCAGGCTGGTCTCAAAGTCACAGAGATCCGCCTGCCTCTGCCTCCCGAGTGCTGGGATTAAAGGCGTGCGCCACCACCGCCCGGCTTGAATCATTTTTTATACATAGAAACTATCTATGTCTAGAATGAGATTGGGACCTCTCTGAGGGAGTAAGCCTGAGCCAGGTCCTCTGCATATCTGGGCTCATCCAAGCATGGGAACTCCAAGGAAGTAGACCAGAGCCAGAGACCTTTGCAGGACAAACTCCAAGACAAGGACCTCTGTAGGAGCGGATCCAGACCAGGATTTACAGAACCAGGTCAAAGTCAGTAACCTAGGCCAACGTAGGCCTGAGGCAAGGAATTCCACCTCGGGCTGTAGCAAGCCTGAGGCAAGAAATTCCATGGGAGTGGGACTGAACCAGCTACCTAGGCCAGAGTGGGCCTGAGAAAGCAAGCTCTACTGAGCAGCAGAGGATCAGTCCAGGGACATCTATAAAAACAGGTAGGAGTCAACTACCTAGACTAGAGCAGGCTAGAGCAGGGATGAGACAACAAACTCCAAGGAAGTGGAACAAAGCCTGGGAGCACTGAGCATCCTCCAGGAACATGGAGTGACCAACAGGGTAACTAGAACTGTGGCACTGACTATAATACAAGAAACAACCATCTGAGCCTTGGATTCACTGGCACCTAGAAAATTAATCAACTGTCACAGACAGCCCCAACCCACACCTATTAGAGAAAATAAAATGAGTAGAAAAGATAAGAATAAGGTTCTTGCCAACCCTAAGGTGG
>NW_004949120.1:970795-971691 GCF_000317375.1 Microtus ochrogaster
GTCTTCTATTCGATTCCATTGGTCGACTTCTCTGTTTTTATGCCAATACCAAGCTGCTTTCAATACTGTAGCTCTGTAGTAGAGTTTGAAGTCAGTGATGGTAATGCCTCCAGACAATCCTTTATTGTATAAGATTGTTTTGGCTATCCTAGGTTTTTTGTTTTTCCATATAAAGTTGATTAATATCCTCTCAAGATCAGTGACAATATGAGATTTCATTAATACCTAGCCACAAACCCAGCCCTACACAAAATACTAAAAGAAAAATTCCAACCCAAGAAAGTTGGTTACATAAACAAAAACACAGACAATTGATGGTCTCATAGCAGCAAATCCCAAAGAAGAAGAAAATACACAAATTAACATCACCAACAATGAAAACTAAATTATCAGGAGTTAGAATTCACTCGTCATGAATATTCCTTAATATAAATGGACTCAACTCATCTATAAAAATGCACAGGCTCACAGATTTGATACCAAAACAGAATCCATCCTTCTTCTTCATACAAGAAACACACCTCAACCTCAAAGACAGACATCATCTCAGAGTAAAGGGTTAGAAAAAAATATTCCAATCAAAATGGACCTAAGAAACAAGTGGGTGTAGCTATCCTAATATCTAACAAAATAGACTTCAAACTAAAATCAATCAAAAGATACAAAGAGGAACATTTCATATTAGTCACAGGAAAAATACATCAAGAGGAAATCTTAATACTGAACATCTATGCCTCAAATACAAGGGCACCCTCATATATAAAAGAAACACTTCTAAATCTTAAATCATACACACTAATAGTGGGAGACTTCAACACTCTACTCTCACCACTGGACAAGTCAGTTAGACAAAAAAAAATGAACAAAGAAATAAGTCAACTAACAGATATTATGGA
>NW_004949120.1:971791-976688 GCF_000317375.1 Microtus ochrogaster
ATATACCTTCTTCTCAGCCCCTCATGGAACCTTCTCAAAAATTGACCACATATTCGGTAACAAAACAAACCTGAACAAATACAAGAAAAATGGAATAACCCCATGTACCTTATTAGATCACCATGGTTTAAAACTAGAAGTCAACAGCAATACTAATTCCAGAAAGCCCCAAAACACATGGAAATTAAACAATGCTCACTTGACTCAATGGGTAAAGGAAGAAATAAAGGAAAAAATTAAAGTCTTCCTAGAACTTAATGAAAATGACTACACAACATACCCAAATTTATGGGACACAATGAAAGCAGTTTTAAGAGGAATTTTCATAGCATAAAGAGCCTACATAAAGAAGCTGGAAAAAAATCCCACACTAGAGAATTAACAGAACATTTGAAAACTTTAAACAAAAAGAAGCAAACTCACCCAAGAGAACTAGATGGCAGGAAATAATCAATTTGCGAAATGAAATTAACACAATAGAAACAAATAAAACAATACAAGAAATCAATGAGACAGAGAGTTGGTTCTTTGATAAAATCAGCAAAATAGACAAACCTTTATCAAAACTCACCAAAAGGTAGAAAGAGAATATCCAAATTAACAAAATCAGAAATGAAAAGGGAGACATAACAACAAACATGGAGGAAATAAAGAGAATCAGCAGGTCATATTTTGAAAACTTGTACTCCACAAAATTAGAAAACTTAAAGGAAATGGACAACTTTCTGGATAAATAGGACTTGCCAAAATTAAATCAAGACAAGACAAGCAAATTAAACTGACCTATAGCTGGCAAAAAAATAGAAACAGTCATGAAAATCCCCCCCCCCCAAAAAAAAAAACAAGCCCAGGAGCAGATGGTTTCATTTTATAATTTTACAAGATTTTCAAAGAAGAACTACTACCAACACTTACTCCTCAAATTATTCCACACAATAGAAACAGAAGGAACATTGCCAAACTTTTTTCATGAGGCTACAATTACCTTGATACCCAAACCACAGAAAGACATTACTAAGAAAGAGCATGACAGATCAATCTCACCCATGAACATTGATGCAAAAATACTAAATTAAATACTGGCAAATCAAATCCAAGAACACAACAGAACCATCATCCACCATGACCAAGTCATCTTCATCCTAGCAATGAAGGGATGGTTCAACATATGAAAATCTGTCAGCGTAATCCACCATATAAACACACTGAAAAGTAAAAACCACATGATCATCTCATTAGATGCTGAAAAAGCTTTTGACAAAACACAATATCCCTTCATGATAAAGGTCTTGGAGGTAGCAGGGATACAAGGAACATACCTAAACATAATAAAGACAATATACAGCAAGGCAACACCCAACATCAAACTAAATGGAGAGAAACTTCAGCAATTCCACTGAAATCAGGAACAAGAGAAGGTTGTCCATTCTCTCCATATCTATTCAATATAGTTCTTGAGCTACTAGCCAGAGCAATAAGACACCATAAGGAGATCAAGAGGATACAAATCAGAAAAGAAGTCAAACTCTCACTATTTGCTGATGATATGATAGTTTACATAAGTAAACTCCAAAATTTTACCAAGGAACTTCTACAACTCATAAACACTTTCAGTAATGTAGCAGGATACAAGATTAACTAAAAAAAAAAAATCATTAGCCCTCCTGAACACAGATGATAAAAGGGCTGGGAAAGAAATCAGAGAAACATTACCCTTCACAATAGCCACAAGTAGTATAAAATATACCAGAATAACTCTAACCAAACAAATGGAAGACTTGTATGACAAGAACTTTAAATCTTTTAAGAAAGAAATTGAAGAAGACACCAGAAAGTGGAAAAATCTCCCATGCACATGGGTAGGTAGAATTAACATAGGAAAAATGGTCAAAAGCAATCTACAGATTGAACACAAGGGCCAGCAAAATCCCAGCAAAAAATATCAAATGGAAAAAAAAGCATATTTAACAAATGGTGCGGGAATAACTGGATATCACCATGTAGAAAAATTAAAATAGACCCATATCTATCACCATGCACAAAACTCAAGTCCAAATGAATAAAAGACCTCAACATAAAGCCAGCCACACTGAACCTTATAGAAGAGAAAATGGGAAGTACACTTGAATGCATAGGCACAGGAGACCACTTCCTAAATATAACCCCAGCAGCACAGACACAGAGAGAAACAATTCATAAATAAGATCTCATGAAGCGGAAAAGCTTTTGTATATCAAAAAACATGGTCACCAAGATAAAACAGCAACCTACAGAATGGGAAAAAATCTTCACTAACCCCACATCAAACAGAGGTCTGATCTTCAAAATAAACAAAGAATTCAAGAAACATGACATCAAAAGAACAAATAATCCAATAAAAAATGTAGTATAAACCTAAACAGAGAACTCTCAACAGAGGAATCTAAAATGGCTAAAAGGCACTTAAAAAAATGTTCAGCATCCTTAGCCATCAGAGAAACAAATCAAAACAACTCTGAGATTCCATCTTACACCTGTAAGAATGGCCAAGATCAAAAACACTGATGACAACTTATGCTGGAGACATTGTGGGAGAAGGGAACACTCTGCATTGCTGGTGGGAGTGCAAACTGGTACAGCCCCTTTGGATGTCAGTGTGGCAATTTCTCAGAAGATTAGGAAACAACCTTCCTCAAGACCCAGTAATAACACTTTTGAGTATATATTCAAAGGATGCTCAATTGTGCCACAAGGATATGTGCTCAACTATGTTCATGGCAGCATTGTCATAGCCAGAACCTGGAAACAACCTAAATGCCCCTTGACCAAAGAATGGATATGGAAAATGTGGTACATTTACACAATGTAGTACTACGTGGCAGAAAGAAAATAACAGCCGCTTGACTTTTGCAGGAAAATGGATAGAGCTAGAAAACATCATTTTGAGTGAGGTAAAACAATTACTGAAAGACAATTGTTTATGTAGTCACTCATAAGTGGTTTTTAAACATAAACAAAGAAAACCAGGCTACAAATCATAATCCCAGAGAATTTGGATAACAATGAGGACACTAAGAGAGACATACATAGATCTAATCTACATGGGAAGTAGAAAGTAGAAAAAGATAAGATCTCCTGAGTAAATTGGGAACATGGGGACCTTGGGGGAGGGTTGGATGGGAGGGGAGCAGAGAAAAATGTAGAGCTCAATAAAAATCAATAAAAAAGAACTATGAATGTATAAAGAGGTAACTTCATTTCCCAGCCTGAAACTATGTCAGCCAAGCACTTGGTGTGTTTCTACGCAGAAACAGAATGGTGATCACATTCACACAACCTTAAGTGCTGTAAACTTGACATATTTGAGTGCATGTATCGTTGTCTGCTTTTTCCTCTCTTCGGCTTTAAAATTGCCACTGCATAGAGATACATGTTGGAAGAGACGCATGTGCTTTCTTAATAAAATATTATCCAAAGTCTACATGCATCAAACATCACATTGTTCCCTAATGCATTCACAGTTAAAATTTACCAAAGGAATTCTAATATTCTTTTTATCAGAAGTCTCTACAAACTTTTCACAGCTTCTTCTGTCCCCATAGAGTCTCTGATTTTTATGAAGCTAATCTGGATTCATGAGTGAAGTCATTGATGTTTCTTCAAGGGCATGATCTAGCATAGAACCCAACATAAGTAACTCTTCTCACAAATCCAGATTAATTTCTTTGATGCATTGCTGTTATTGGAGCGTTGGGGCTGCGGGTTGGGTTCCCAGCGCAATACATAATACTTGTGAATGTTTATGCAAACAATACTTTGTGGAAGATGGGGAAGAAAGAATGTAAGAGTCAGGTGATTGGGAAGTTTCTGTGAGATAGCATCTCCTAGAAATGTCAGAGAAACTATGCCCATGAAGTCTCATCAACATGTCTTCCTGAGTATGATCTGAACTATGGCACCTACTGATACAGTAACATGGATGGGAGAAATTTTAGCAGGCCTCAATGCTAGGCCAAGAACTATAAAAAACTAAGATGTGTGTGTGTGTGTGTGTGTGTGTGTGTATTTGAATGTGTATTTGTATATAATTATATATGCATATATACTATATATGTAAAACAACTTGACATTTTCTGTCTAATCAATTATTGTTTATCATATCTTTCTAGTTTAACAGTGATGTGCAGAAGAATTACTGATTATTTGATGCAAAATGTAGTGTACATTTTCTCACACATTGTTAAATTTCATATAATTGATTATATAAACTAAACCATGTATTAAATTATCTGGAACCAACAGATTGTTTTAAGTTAATAATTAATTTTTTCTGTCCCTTCTCTTTTTGCTACTGTAGAATAAATAAGAATACCTTGAGATTTTGTCACTTAGAATTTACTTTCTTGACTCAAGGTGTCTCTGGAAAAAATGCATACCAAGAATGAACTTGGATTTTAAATTTATTTATAGCACACAAGTCATGTTATCCACTTGAAAATAATAGGCATACTGACTTTTCACAGAGCATGATTTTGAAGATGGTATGTCTTTCCAAAGAGTAGGAGACAATTTCATCTTTATGGAAACAACCTTCCTATTATCCTGTCATCCTCTATTGAACTTAACATTTACTAAGCATCAGTAATTTTACTCAATGTAACTGGAGAAGATGTGACATGATAATCATATAACAGTTTCATCTGTTTAATAATCAAAAAGGTTGACGAAAACGAACAACAAAACCTGCCTGTATTGGGAATAAAGGAGTACAGAGAAAATCCAGTAAGGTGTTAAGAGATGGATTATACAAAACAAGGGCAAAATTCTCCAGTTAGCTAGGAAGAGAAAGGGCTGCAGCCACTCATTTGGGTACAACACATTGCTCTTTTTTTTTTAATTTTTTTAATTTTTTTATTTT